>NC_041745.1:44596081-44684501 GCF_004115215.2 Ornithorhynchus anatinus | reverse complement strand
CACTCTCCTCCTCAAAAACCTCCAGTGCTTGCCTATCGACCTTCCGCACGAGACAAAAACTCCTCACTCTTGGCTTCAAAGCTCTCCATCACCTTGCCCCCTCCTACCTCACCTCCCCTTCTCTCTTTCTACCTCCCACCCCGAACGCTCCGCCCTCTGCCGCTCACCTCCTCACTGTCCCCCTTTCACACCCATCCCTCCATCAACCCCGGCCCACGTCCTACTGCTTTCCCTGGAATGCCCTCCCTCCTCATGTCGCCAAACTAACTCTCTTCCCCTCTTCAGAGCCCTACTGAGAGCTCACCTCTTTAAGAGGCTTGCCCAGACTGAGCCCCCCTTTCCCTCTGCTCCCCCTCCCCTCCCCCCATCCTCTGCTTCTCCCCTTCTCCCTTCCTTTCCCCTCAGGACTATGCTCATTTGTATATATTAGTTATTACCCTATTTATTTTGTTAATGAGTGTACATACCCTTGACTCTATCTTGATGATGTTGTCTTCTTTTGGTTTTGTTCTGTTTCACTTTGCAGTCCGGCTCCCCCGTTTAGACTGTGAGCCCGTCATTGGGCAGGGATCGTCTCTATCTGTTGCCGAATTGTATGTTCCAATCGCTTAGTACAGTGCTCTGCACAGAGTAAGCACTCAATAGATACTATTGAATGAATACGAGATAAGCAGATTAGGCACGGTCCCTGTCCCACATGGGGCTTGTGTTTTAAATGGGAGGGAGAACAGGCGATCATCAGTGTTATTTACTGAGCGCTTACTGTTTGCAGAAACCTGTACTAAGCGCTTGGTCAAGGACAATAGAACAGAGTTGGTAGATACATCCCCTCTAGACTTGAAGTTGGTTGTGGGAAGGGAAAGACAGGCATTAAAATAGTAAATCATAGCTATGGACTTAATTGCTGTGAGGTTGAGGGAGGGGAGAATAAAGGGAGCAAATCCAGGTGCAGATATTCAATCGGCATTTTATAGGTGAAGGAACTGTGCCTCAGAGAAGTTAAGTGACTTGCCCGAGGTCAAAGAGCAGGCATGGGGCGGAGCTGGGATGACAGCCCGGGGCCTCTGACTCCCAGGCCTAGACTCTTCCCTCTCAGTCACACTGCCCAAACTAAAGCTTTAAGAAATGATCAAATGCCCCCTTACCAAAGATCACACCCTTTCCGATCTGATCGGGAGGCTCAGAGGCTGAGAAACCTGGCCCATCTTTACACTGTAAAGACATTAGAGTGGGCAGGTGAAAAAGATCCAGGTGGAAATTCTTCTGGTGATCACTGCCTGAATTAGCAGAATGCTCCTCAACCTGTTGAGCCTCAAATGTGGCTCACCTTTCAAAACTCAAGGATAGAGTCAAATTAAGGGGAAAGTGATGAAGCTGAACTTCACTCTCCCCTAAACCCGGTTCAAAAAGACCCATCGGTGAGAATCAAGACCCGAGGTTCACGGCATGAAGCCAGCCCCTACTTTTGCCTGCACCCCTGTTTTTATTGTTCTTCTTGCTGCCCGGGTCACGAAGACCCAAAATAGCAGATTCAAATGCAAAGACTGTGGCACGCAGCCGGTCCTGCTCCTTTGGCGGCAGCCAGATTTTTATTTTTCTTCCCCGGCACCTGGGTCCTGAATGCCCGACTGGGAAGACTCCAATACGGTGTCTGAGGGTTGAGACCTGCCCGGCTTTTGTCAGAAACCATACTTATATTGTTCTTTCCTTAAGACTGAGCCGTGAAGACCCAAATACAGAGACCCAAATCTGGGGTCATAGCATGAAGTCAGCTCAACATGTTGCTGGCATAGTTATTTTTACCACTCTCTTGGCACCTGGACTATGAAGACCCTAAAGGGGAGTCTAATCTGGGATTCAGAGCTTGAAGGCAGTCACCCATTTGACAGCACCCATATTTTTATTCTTCTTTCTGGTGTCTGGGCCGTGAGGATCCCCAAATAATAATTATGGTATTTGTTAAGTGCTAACTATGTGCCAGACACTGTACTGAATACTGGGGTGGAAACAAGCAAATTAGGTTGGACACAGTCCCTGTCCCACGTGGAGCTCAAGGTCTCAATCCCCCTTTTACAGATGACGCAACTGAGGCCCAGAGAAGTGAAATGACTCACCTAGGGTCAGACAAGGGACGGAGAGGGGATTAGAACCCGTGATCTTCTGACTCTCCGGCCTGTGCTCTATCCGCTAAACCATGCCATTTCTCTAAAAGGGAAAGGGCTGAATTCCCCAAAACTCTCAAACCCCCACAAGGGAGTTTAATCTGGGGTTAGACTGAAGTCACAAAGCAGGTAAGGAACAGCTGGGATTAAAACACAGTTCCTCTGGACACCCAGGGTTAGTGATTAGGATTAGGGTTATGGTATATGTACATCATGAATGTTGGGATGAGAGTGGGGTGAATAAAGGGTCCAAATCCAAGTGCAAAGGTTAGGGTTGGAGTTAGTACACACAGCAGGCAAGTGCCAGACCCGGGATTCAAACCCAGGCCCTCTGATTCCCACGCCTGGACTCTTCCCACTCGGTCATATTGCCTAAACCAAAGTTTTAGGAAGAGATCAAATGTGCTCTGCCCCTAGATTATGCCCCTTAGGACACGTTCCGGAAGCCCAGAGTCCAAGGAGTTCAGTCCGGCTCTTTTGTATACATGTTTAGTCAACTGGGCATTCGGCGGCTTAGCTCAATAAAACTTGTTACTATTTTTATGCCAGTCTCCCTCATCAGCATGGAAGCTCTTTTGATCCTAGGAACGTGGGACTTCTTTGTTTTTACCTCAAATGCTCAATTCAGTACATCACACCCCACGGGTGCACAGTAAAATTCTCTACTACTATTGCAGATTTATGTGTGTTGCACACACCTGAAAGCCATTTAATTGATATAAACATTAAAAAGAGCAAAAAAATTATTTACACCTGAGCCTATTTAGCACCATACTAAACACCTGGGTGCAGTATTCACAGTTTGGGCATGTTTTCTGCATTCAAGCCATAGCTCACAGGTTTACACATACAAGCTCTAGGTTTCATAGCAAGACTCGATGCATTTGTGTGTTTCATTTTTTGTGCCTGGATCCAAGTGCCCGGATCCAAGTGCCCACATACAGACCCCCTCCTTTGGGGCACATCACCATGTCCTTAGGGTTCTTCCCCGTGCCTGGTTCGTGAAGCCCCAAATGGGAAAACTCAGATGTGAGGTTCATGGCATGAAGCCAGATGGGCCCTCAGAGGTGAGGAGTTTCTTTTGGATGTGGAGGTGTATAGGCAACTGATGGAGGGTCTTGGGCCCGGCCCCGCGTTCCCTGTGTACACATATGTGGCTGGTATTTAAGTGTTTACTGTGTGCCGGGCAAGAAACTAAGCGCGGGGGTAAATGCAAGCTCTTCAGGCCCAACACAGTCCCTATCCCACATGGGGCTCATTGTCTTCATTCCCATTTCGCAGATGAGGTAACTAAGGCACAGAAAAGTTAAGTGACTTGACCAAGTCACACAGCGGTGTCCCAAGGTGACCTTGGGGGTACCGACCATCTCAAGGTCAAATGCTATCTCATGACCTCCTGAGCCAGGCAGGTGGAACTCAGAAGTGAGGGTGGGACACCGTCCCCGCAACCAAAACTGCCAGAGATGACAGTCCAAGCTGGGATTACAGAAGGTGCCCCTCGGCCCCGTACCAATCAAGTTAGGGACGGAGGAGGGGGGAGGGCAGAGATTAGATAAACTGAGGCCAGAAGCTGGAACGGCCTAAGAGCTCAGGTGATAAATACCTGCCGACTCTAGCCTTCTGTGCAGAGGAGCGGGGACTTGCGGCAGCCGCCTGCAGGTCGCCTCCGTCCAGAGCGTGACAGCTACCCTGCCTGCCACTGAGTGAGGAGCCGTGGGATGGGTTGAGTGTCCATTCTGCTGAATCCTCGAGGAGTCGGAAGCCAGACGCTTTGCCAAGGGTATGTAATGTTTAAGTGGATTTGATGTCTAGGTGGGTGCCCCCCGAGTGGGACGTGAATTTGGTGGAAGCTAGCCACCTCACCAGTGCGAGTAGCACATAAGTGGATTTGATGCCTAAGTGGGTGTCACCTGAGTGGGACGTGAACATGGTGGGAGCTAGTCGCCTCACCAAGTGCGAGTACCATATAGGTGGGTAACACAAAAGTGGTTAACGCATAACTGGGATTAACTCCTAAATGTATGTAACCCATAAGTGTATTTAATGCATAAGTGGATTCCCCCTGAGTGGGGCGCACACATGGTGGGAGCTATCCGCCTCACCACGCTGTGAGTAAATCATAAGTGAGTTCTACCTGGGTGGGGTCGGGTGTCCTGCCACGCGCAAGTAACGTACGAGCATATTCTTCCCGTTAGGGAAGCTCTAACACCATATTCCTACCCAAAAGGGAAGGCTGATCTGTTGGCTTCTAAATAACCAAAATAATTCAATTTGCCCCGCAGAATAAATTTTATACAAAACTCAGGCTTTCCCATCCCCGGCCTCTGTCTCTCACTCTCTCTCGCTGCGCCGATTCCGAACAAACCCATCCTCGGCGACGGGTGACAAGCGGACAAGCAGCGGAGGCAGAATCAGAATCCAGGTGCTTGTCCTATCCTCCTTGGCCCACTGCTTCTTTAAGGGGTTAAGGGTTCAGGCCACACTGCTTTGCAGAGCCTTCGCCAGCTCTGTTCAGAGAGCTCTCCTTCCCCTTCCCCTACAAGGAAAAATGTGGTAGACCCCATTCAGTGACCTGCAAAAATATTGTGTTGAAAGGAGCTTCTGTCCTGCCCATTATCAGACCCCACTCCTTAGGAGAGCACCCAAACCAAAACAGAGACCCGTGGCTCAGTGGAAAGAGCCTGGGCTTGGGAGTTCAGAGGTCATGGGTCTAATCCCTGCTCCCGCCACTTGTCAGCTGTGTGACTTTGGGGGCAAGTCCCTTTACTTCTCTGGGCTCAGTTACCCCATCTGTAAAATGGGATAAAGACTTGTGAGCCCCAATGGGACAACCTGATCACTTTGTATACCTCCCCAGCGCTTAGAACAATGCTTTGCACATAATAAGTGCTTAACAAATACCACTATTATTATTATTATAATCAACAGGCTTGAGATTGGAGTTGAGACATTTTTTATTCATTCTTCCCTGCATATTTGTGACCCGAGATTCCCGGGACCTATCTCAGGGGGCACCCGGTGGCCTTTCAGAGATGGCCCGGGCCCCGGCGGACATTCTGTGGTGGTGGTTCGGGAGGTCCCGGCTGGGGGTGTCGAGGAGCGGTTTAATCTGCTATGTTCAGGCTATCAGAGGGAGCCGGTCCGTCGGGCGGGCCGGAGGATCCACGGGTTTGGAGTCGCTGCCTTATCTAATGTTGCCCTTCACCTTGGCGAGGGCTGGGGGTTGTGGGGAATCATGAGAGGAGGTAATACAAAATAATAATAATAATAATAATTCTGGAATTTGTTAAGCACTTAATATATGCCAGGCACTGTGCTAAGTGCTGGGGGTTGGATACAAGCAAATTGGGTTGGACACAGTCCCTGTCCCAAGTGAGGCTCACAGTCCTCAATCACCATTTTACATATGAGGTAACTGAGGCACAGAGAAGTTAAGCGACTTGCTCCAAGGTCACACAACAGACAGGTAGAGGAGGTGGGACGAGAAACTGAGACCTTCTGACTCCAAGGCCCATGGTCTATCCACTACGCCACACTACTTCCCGTGAAATGAAGAAGAACCCAGGAGATGAAGCCAAAGGAGGGAAACGTCCATGGGGGCACCGCCCTCCCTGCTCGTCCCTCCCTTGCACTGCCACCATCCTCCTGAAATCTCTCCCACTGGAGGAGCAGGAGCACCTAGTGGCAGTGCCGCAGGGGGTTCAGACCCATAATCCCACCACCTCCTCCTACCCCTTCCTCCCATTCCCCCTCACCGTGCCACCTCTGCGGCCCCCCTGCGATTTGGGGCCGCAGAGGCGGCCGCCGGACCGGAGACGCGGACGCCGTCACATGACCCCGTCGCCGGCCACGGATGATCTCTCGCTCGGCCTGCATCTTGGCCCGGTTCTTCCCGACGTGGGAAGGCCAGAACCGCTTTCCCACTGGAGGGGAAAAAAGATGATCTCTATGCAGATTTAGAAGGGGAAGACCCAAGGCAGAGGTGAAAGTCCCCATCACAGAATCCAAGATGAAACTTCCTCGCCCTCACGATTCACCCCAAGGATCACTGGGTGAACCCTCCTTCTCTGGAAGTCTCCCCTGACCCCTCCTAACCTTGGTCCAGGGGCCGCCAGCCAGGCCCTCTCAGGAGAGGTCATCCCCTGAAGAGAATTAAGAATTAATTTTTCTCCAATTTCTTTCTCTTATGCCAAAACCTCTGCCAAAAACAGTCATTCGGTCTGTGCCCGACCCACGGAAGAATCCCTCCAGAACCTGTCGGTTTGTCTTCGGTAGTTCTGGGAAGTCCCCGTTGGCAGCCGATGAGGTTTCTGCATCTACAGAAGAGCTGAGAGAGATATGTAGAGACACGCTTGCCACCTGGTACGCTTATTTCTAAAGGTCATCAGAGGTCAAAGTGAGTTAGGCACAAAGGACACCACTATCAAATCCAGCATAATACCGGGAGATTTTTAGAGGAGCTCTGAATTAGGTGAAACAAAACCATACTAGAAATAATAATGATCGTATCTGTTAAGCACTTAATATATACCAGGCACAGAACTAAACACTGAGGGAGATACAAAATCATCAGAGTGGACCCAGTCTCTGTCCCACATGGGGCTCAGATTTTAAAATGGGGGGGAGAAAAGTCTGTCCATCTATCAGTGGTATTTATGCATCACTTACTGTGTGCAGAGGACTGTACTTACCACTTGGGAGAGTACAACAGAATTGTAGATACATCCCCTCTAGACTGTAAGCTCATCGTGGGCAGGGAGAGACAGACATTAATATAAAAAATTATAGCTATGGACGTAAGTGCTGTAGTGTTGACGGAGGGCCAAATAGAAAGGGAGCTAATCCAAGTGCAGGTACTGAATCAACATTTTAAGGGTGAAGAAACTGAGGCACAGAGAAATTAAGTGACTTGTCCACAGTCACAGAGCAGGCAAGGGACGAGAGCTGGGATTATCATTATTAATAATAAAAATAATAATAATGGTATTTAAGCGCTTACTCTGGGCCGAGCGCCATTCTAAGCACTGGGGTAGATCCGAGGTAATCGGGTGGTCCCACACGCGGCTCACGGTCTTAATCCCCATTTTACAGATGAAGGACCTGAGGCACAGAGAGGTTACGTGACTAGCCCAAAGTCACATGGCTGACAAGTGGTGGACTGGAATTAGAACCCACGATCTCCCCAGCCCATGCTCTTTTCACTAAGTACAGTGCTTCTAGAACCCAGGTCCTCTGGTACCCAGACCTGGACTCTTTCTGCTAGCCCACAGTGCCCAGATCTAAGTTAAAAAACAATAAAATGCACGCTGCCCCAAGATGACCTCACTTCTGACCTGTTCCAGAGGCCCAGATTCTGAGGAGCTTGGCCCATCTGTCCACTGTAAAGACAGTAGAGGGGGGTAGTGGCAGGATAAAGGTGGAAACTCTTCCCGTGATCGCTGACTGAATGAGCAGGAAGCTCTTTGACCCATTGGGCCTCCAATATGGCCGCATGCCCCAGAACCCAAGGGTAGAGTCAAACCAAGGGGAAAGTGACGAAGCCAAAGCCATCTTCACTCTCCCCTGAGCCCGGGACATAAAGACCCAACGGCAAGAATCAAATCCCGAGATTCGTGACATTAAGCCAGTCCCCGCTTCTGCCGGCACCCAAATTTTTCTCGTTCTGGCCGGTACTCGGGCCGTGAAGACCCCGCTGGAAGAGTTTCATCCGGGGATTCGCGGCATGAAGCTGACTCCCCTTTGTCTGCACCCATACTCTTACTGTTCTTCCTGGAACCTGGACCCAATGAGTAGACTGAAGTACTGGTTCTGTTCCCCATCTATTTCTTTTGTTGCCTCTCTACTTGTTTTGGTTTGTTTTATTGTCTGTCTCCCCTTTCTAGACTGTGAGCCCGTTGTTGGGTAGGGATTGTCTCTGCCTGTTGCCGAACTGTACTTTCCAAACGCTTAGTACAGTGCTCTGCACACAGTAAGCGCTCAATAAATACGATTGAATGAATGAACTTGCCTAAGGTCATACAGCAGACAAGTCAAGCAGCAGGGCCAGGATTAGAAACCAGGTCCTTCTGATTTCCAGGCCCATGCTCTATCCACTAGGCCACAGTACTCCTCATTTTTCAGATGAGGAAACTGAGGCACAGAAAAGTGATTGGCCCAAGATCACACAGCATTCCAGTGGCCAAGCAGGGATTAGAAGGCAGGACCCCTGATTCTCAGGCCAGTGCTCTTTCCAATGGGTCACTCTGTGTCTCGTTCCTTAAGACGTTTTAGCTCAAAAAGAGCCACCCATTTCTTAATAGCAGTATTCCACACCGGTCTATTCTCTGCAACTGATTCCCAGTTTTCAGCTGGGCAGCAGTGTTGTCAGAGTGTTTGATCTTGCCCTTAAGATGTCTCCTCTGCCTTCCTTGCTTAGTTTTCAGCTGCGATGCAGCACTGAGGGTCTCTATGACTTCATCCTTAAAATGTCTCCTCTGCTCTCCTTGTTTTCATTTTCCCAATTTTCCATCCGTCTTCCCTTCTCAAGCTCCCAGTAGTCTTTGGGATCACCACCGTTTCCAGGACAAGCCATCTCTCTGTCCCACTGCCCTCCTTAGCTCCTGAAGGTGGAGAAATCAGATGGCACGAGAAGCATTTCTAAGTTTTATTGATCCCGATTCCCAGCAGCACCAGCAGACGATCTTTCGGACGGAACGCCGGCCTTCCAGCTCTATTTTCAGCTGCACTCCTGAGGCGGCGCACCCTCTCCACCTTACCCCGATGGGGAATGCAGATGCCTGGGCGAGGCCCTTGGCCTCCCGGGGGCATCGTTCCGTGAGACCTCACGACCACACGGGCCAGGGCCTCGGGCCCATCTGGTCTACAGACTGGCAGGGATGGGCCAGACGCTCTCTGAGTCCATGTGGATGTATATGGGATTGCTGTACATTTCCAGAAACTGTCCCGGAGTCATGAAGAGTTCACACTTGGACAGGTACTTGATGGTCTCTTCTGGGATGAGGAGCTCGGGAACCAGTTGGTGGAGGTTGGCCCCGGGGAACCTGGTGCCCACCTTGATGGTCTTCAGGAGGAACACGCCCAGTTTGAGCACCAGGGTGAGGCATTCGGTGACCACCTCTTCGGGCGACTGAGATTGAGTGACGTCCTCCAGGTACATGACGGGGACGGTGATGACGGAGACGTGCCACTGCAGGAAGAGCCGCGCCGGGATGTCATGGGACACCACCAGGATCTTTGTGCCCTGCAGCAGGGCGGCATCTCGGCCGGGCTCCGGAGGCCGGTCGAGCTCCTGGAGGACTCTGTACAGGCTCCCGCTGGAGGACTCCAGCACGACCAGGACGGAGCTCGGGTACAGCAGGGCGATGCCCGTCACCGGCTCCCCCAGGTGCTGTTTCAGAGCGTTCTGGAATATCCTCTCCAGGAAAGTGGGGACCTCCTGCACCTCGCCCGGGCACCATGGCGACAAGAAACATGCGGTGCAGCAGGAACTTTTTCATCTGGACCCTGGGCTTGTCCTCCAGAACGCTCAGGTAGTTGAGGCGGGGCACCTGGGGGGCAGACAGCGACTCGTTCTGGGAGTAGCGCAGCAGAGCATGGCGGTCCGAAGTAGGGTAGTTCCTCATGATGCCCGCCGGACTCCGGCCTCTGCCTCGGCCGAGTGCCGCGGTTCTGGGAGTAGACTCTCGGCCTCACTACTACTACTGCCTCCCGCAGATGAGCTGGGCGCCGTCCACACGGCCGGACGCTGGTCACGACGGTACCGGACGGCTCGGCTCTCCCCCGTCCGCCGGTGACTGCTGGGGAGGACACCGACAGGGACCCGGTGGACTTCCTTGAGGAATCGGAGAGGCGTGCGGCCCTGTGGCGAAGAGTTCAAGCGGTGCCCCGGTCCCCAATAAAAAAGCACGTTGCTCTCTGACTGTCTGTCCCCTCTGACTGTCTGTCTCTTGCACCCAGTTAAGGAGACGTGGAAACAAGACTTCTACCCTTCTACCCTTTCTGCAGAGCCTGGCGTTTCCCAACTGCTGAGCTCTTCAACTGGACCGTGCAACGCCTCTCTCTCTCCCTTCACCTTCCCCACTCACTGTCCTCCTCCAAATTTCCTCCAGATTTTTCTTTTCCTCTTCAGCGAGGAGACCTTCCTAAGTCTCCCTAGGTCTCCAACTGCCAGGCCAGCCCAGTCCCAGCTGCCTGACGGAGGTCCCGTGGCCGTTTGGAATTTTCAGACCTTAAAGGGCCACACCCTACTTCCCATTCCCTTCAGCCCTTTAATCAGTGCTGGCTCATAGGGCCATTCAGTCCCAATCAACTAATCAATACCATTTATTGAGCACTTTAGAATAATAATAATAATGATAACTGCGGTATTTGTTAAGCGCTTACTAAGTGCCAGGCATCTAAGTGCTGGGGAGGATACAAGATAATCAGATTCATTCATTCAATCGATCATATTTATTGAGTGCTTACTATGTGCAGAACATTGTACTAAGCGCTTGAGAAGTACAGTACAATAATAAACAGACATGTTCCCTGCCCACAATGGGGTTACAGTCTAGAGGGGGAGGCAGACATTAATAGAAATAAATAAATGACAGATATGGACATAAATGCTGCGGGGCTGGCAAGGAGGAATGAATAAAGGGAGCAAATCAGGGCAACTCAGGAGTCGAAGAAAAGGAACAGAAGGCTGAGTCAGAGATGGCCTCTTGGAGGAGATGGGCCTTCAATAAGGTTTTGAAGGAGGGGACAGTAATTGCCTGCTGGATCTGAGTAGGGAGTGCATTCCAGGACAGAGGCAGGTTGTGGGCAAGGGGTCATCGGCGAGATAGACGAGAATGAGAAACAGTGAGAAGGTTAACATTAGAAGAGCAAAGTGTGCGAGCTGGGTTGTAGTAGCAGAGTAGCAAGTTGGGGTAAGAGGGAATGAGGTGACGGAGTGCTTTAAAGCCAATGGGGAGAAGGTTTTTATTTGATGTGGCGGTGGATGGGCAACCACTTGAGTTTCTTGAGGAGTGGGGAAACATGGCCTGAAGGCTTTTGTAGAAAAATGATCCAGGCAGCAGACAGTGAAGTACTGACTGCAATGGGGAGAGACAGGAGGCAGGAAGGTCAGCAAGGAGGCTGATACAGTACTTAAGGTGGGATTGGACGAGTGATTGGATTAATGGGATAGCAGTTTGGATGGAGAGGAAAGGGCAGTTTTTAGTGTTGTTGTGAAGGTGGAACTGACAGGATTTAGTGATGGATTGAATATATGTGTTTGCTTGAGAGAGAGGAGTAAAGGTAACATCCAAAGTTTGTTGTTTTGGGAGACAGAATGGATGGTGGTGCTGTCTACAGTGATTGGGAAAGACAGGGGGAGGACAGGGATTGGGTAGGAAGATAAAAAGTTCTGTTTCGGAAATCGTAAAGTTGAGGTGACGGGAGGACATCCAAGTAGTAATTACCCTAACCTTAAGCGTATTTACCCTAACCCAAACCATTCTAACCCTAAGTACCCTAACCCTAACAACCCTAACCTCTAACCGAAAAACCCTAATTATCCTAACCCTAACCCCAACCCCTAAACCCTAACCCCAACCCTAATCCTAAAAACCCAAATAACCCTAACGCAAACTCTAATAACCCTAACAGCCCAATCCCTAATCCCTAACCCTGGTAACCCTAACCATCATCCTAATAACCTTCACCCTAACCCATCACCAATTAACCTAGCCCCAACCCTAATTGCTCTAACCCTTATTTCTCCAACCCCAATTACCCTAATCCCAATAACCCTAGCCATTAACCCTAACCCTCACCTTAATAACCCTCACTCTAACCCAGCCCCAATTTCCTTAACCAGAACCCCAACACTAATTACTCTAACCCCAACACTGACCCTAGGTACGCCAACCCTAACTACCCTAATCCCCCAACCCCTAACCCTCACCCCAGATCCCAAACCCAATTACCCTCACCCTACTCCTAGTTACCCTAAATCCAATGAGCCTAACCCTAAACCCTAACCCCACTCCTAACTCTGACCCTAGCCTTAACCCTCGTCCTCAGAGACCTAGAGAAGCATCTGCTGCTTTACAGGGATATTTCGTGGGCAAGGGCCAAGACCAGTTCTAACATAAAAAATAACCTGCAGTGGTGAGCCCAACTCTCCTGGGACAGTCTCCTAGCCAAGGTGCAAAGTGGAATCGGGAAAGACCTAACCCACTGGAATATTTTCAGTTCCCTCTGAGTGTCTTGAAATAAGTGCACAGTTTCAGAGAACAGATATGGTGGGGTCCTCGATGCTTCTGGATCTGCACATTGGCACACGGCCTACTGTAACCGTGGCTAGAGTGGTGGGGCGAGGGTGGGGCGAAGGGTGACGGAGAGAAATCGCAGGATTTTGGACAGGCATCAAGGACCCTAGCCCAAACCCTAACCCAAACCCATAGAACCTTAACCCCAAACCGCAACCCTAATTATCCTAACCCCTTAATTTTAACTAGTTTTTCCCTGACCCTCTCGTCAACCCTGATTAGTTTCTAAACCTGGGCCTCCAACCATGATTACCCCAACCCCATCCTTCCCTTACACTGCCAACACCCCCTCCCATTGGAGGATCAGGGGGTGCCTTGTGGCAGTGGGTCTAAACCCACAATTCCACCATCCTCAAAGCCAAGCGCTCCCCCCCCACCCCTCAGAATGCTGCACCTGCAATGTGGGGCTGGAAGTACCCAAATGCCAACTGGGCAAGCTATGTCTCTGGAGACTTATATATGGCACGGAGAAGTTCTCTCCTTCACTTAGAGGCACCTGGGGAAGAGATTGGTTGTTTAAGGCAGGGCAGGGCAGGGCAGAGCTGCCCTACAATGTTGGAAACATCTGAGTGCAAGAGCCAAGACTGTTCTTTAACTCAAGCCCAGCACGAGGCTCTGTACCATGGGAGCTCTTAGGGTCAGGGGTTGGTGGGTTGGGTAGTGATGATGAAAGCTCACTGTGGGCTGTTGTATTGGGCTCTCCCAAGCACTTAGTGCAGTTCCCTGCACATAGTAAGCATTCAATTAATATGATTGACTGATTGATTAGAGTGGCTGATGGTGGTGCTGGGGGAGGTGATAATGACAGCGGTAATGGCGCTGATGATGATGATAATGGATCTCCAAGTTTCTCCAACGGCTTTCACTGTGACCCTGGCCTGGTCTGTGGTGACCCAGGCTCATCCCCAGATTTCTTTAAAATAGTCTTTCTTAAGTGCTTGCTAAGTGCCAGGCACTGTAATAAGTGCTGGGGTCGATAATGGCTAATCAGATTGGAGATGATCCATGTCCCCCATGGGGCTCACAGTAGTAATCCCATTTTACAGATGAGGTAACTGACAGAGAAGTGAAGTGACTTGTTCAAGGTCACCCAGCAGAGAAATGACAGAGTTGGAATTAGAACCTGTTGCTCTGCACATAGTAAGCGCTCAATAAATACTATTGAATGAATGAATTAACCTGGGTCCTTTGGATTCCCGGGTCCGGGGTCTACTCACTAAGCCATCCTGCTGCATGTCTCTTAAATTTACTGTTCTCGCCAAAGCCCTTAGGAGAGTACTCTGGAAACAGTTGGTGCTCAGTAAGTACCTCTGGGTCGGTTGAGAAATGGAAGCTCAGATAACACGTGGAACTCTGTGTCCAGTTCTAGAGCTAGTGGAGCTGACTGCTTTTTCCCCACCCTGCTCCGTGTGGGGGGGGAGGGGGGGGGGGAGGCGCGGTCCCTGTCTCTCCTGCTCTTTTTCTGAAAGATTCATTGTTCGAATTTGAAGAACCCTCACCTTTCCAAACAGCCGGGCCATAGTCAAGGTGCCTGCAGAAGGTTGCAGCGGTTGATCAAGGCCATTTCCTGAGAAGTCAGTTTTTCTGTTCACAGGCTTGGCCAAAAGGACCAAGGCGAGGGGTCTCTGAGACAGTGGGCACAGATCTCTCATTTTTTGCTGCCCCTGCACTCCTACGTCCAACTATTATCACCCACTCCTCAAGAAATTCCAGTGGTTGCCCAACGAACTCCACATCAAGCAGAAACTCCTCACCATTGACTTTAAAGCACTTAACCACCTCACCCCCTCCTACCTCACCTCGCTGCTCTCCTACTACAATCCAACCCGCACACTTGGCTCCGCTGGTTGCTAACCTTCTCGCTGTACCTCTATCTCGTCTATCAGGTCGCTGACCTCTCGCCCACATCCTACCTCTGCCTGAAACGCCCTCCCTCTTCATATCAGACAGATAATTGCTCTCCCCCGCTACAAAGCTTTATTGAAAGCACATCTCCTCCAGGAAGCCTTCCCTGACTGAGCCCTTCTCTCCTCTTCTCCCACTCCCTTCTGCGCCGCTCATACTTGCTCCTTCCTTCATCCTCTCTCCCTTGCCCACGGCGCATCTGTATATACCTGCATATATCTGTAATTTAATGTATATATTTCCATGGCTCAGTGGAAAGAGCCCGGGCCGCTTGTCTGCTGTCTCACCTCAGGTGAGTCACTTAGCTTCTCTGTGTCTCAGTTACCTTCATCAATAAATGGGGATGAAGACCGTGAGCCTTATGTGGCGACAATCTGATTATCCTTGTATCTACCCCAGCACTTAAAATAGTGCTTGGCACATAGTAAGCGCTCAACAAATACCAACATATTATCTGTAGTAAGGCCTTTCTCTCCCTCTAGATTGTGAGCTCACTGTGGGCAGGGAAGTGTTTTGATTTTATACTTCACTCTCCAAGCGCTTAGTGCAGTGCTTTGCACACAGTAAGCGCTCAATAAATACGATTATTAATAATAATAATAACAATAACCCACATTGACCATTCATGGCACGAATGCGCTTAATTGGCTAAGGTTGACCGGCGCACGCCAAAAATGGATCCGAAAAGCTTCTGCAGCCCCTACTGACTGTGATAATGTGGGGAAAAAAACTGAACGAGACATCATTTATGATGGCCACCCGAAAGGATAGACGTGCGGGCTCTAGGACCGACGCCTAAAGCCACCAGGCGGCGATAGAGAGACGCAGCTACACACACACCGACGCTTAAAGCCACCAGGGGGCGAAGGAGGGGCAGCCTCCCTCGTATTCTTTTTAATGGTATCTCTGAAGCGCTTCCTACGTGCCAGGCGCTGTATTAAGCGCCGGAGTAGATACAAGCTGAGGGAACCACGTTGGACACAGTCCACGTCCCACATGGGGCTCCCAGTCTTCATCCCCATTTTACAAATGTGGTAACTGAGGAAGAGAGGAGTGCGGATTCGTGGACTGGGAACAAGTCTACCAACTCTCTTACACCGTACTCTTCCAAGCGCTTAGTACGGTGCTGTGCACAAAGTAGGCGCTCAAAAAATGCAAGCGATTGATTGATCGATTGACTTGCCCTAGATCACACAGTAGGCAAGCGGAGAAACTGGGGTTAGAGGCCTGATCCTCTGATTCCCAGGCCTTGTGATTTTCCACCAGGCTATGCTGCTTCTCCAAATGATGCCAAAGAAAAGACCCCGAGATTTCCAGTTCGAGACAAATAGGTTGGCAAGCTCTTAAGAGCGATGAGTGTGTTGGGACCGGCGGTAGCCGCATCGACCTGTGACTTCGGAGCCAAGGTGAGCTGGCGTCACCCTCTCGGTTTCTTTCCCTTTATCACACGGACCCATGACCCACCCTACCTCGCTGCCTCTCAGAGGCTCCCGGTTGGAGGGCCACTAGAGGAGGGGGGTTGGCTTCGGGACCATAGGCTTGCCAGAACCCAGGGACAGGGCACCCCATTCCCTCTTCTGCTAGAGATTCTGTTCTGCCAGCCGGTTGTCCTTGGCGGGCACCGCGGCCCTCCCCTACCCCTTGCCCCGTTCCTTAGGTGTAGCCCTAATCTGACTGCGGTTGAGGAACGCAGGAGAGCTGCTGGAATTAAGGGGGTTTATTGAGTGGGGGGTGACGGAAATGAAGGGGATGGAGAAAAGGGGAAAAGGGGTGAAGAGGAGAAGATAGGAGGGAGAAGGTAAAAGACAGATGGGGTCCTCCAGCTATGCCCTTTTATCCGTCCCTCCCCTGCCCCCCTACAACCACTGACGAACTTGCAATCTTCCCCCTAGGGATCGGGGGGAACCCCAGTGGCTAACGGAAGCCCTGAACCCACAGCGGCAGTCACGCTCTCTCCCTCTCGGAGCAACTCCTGCTTCCTCCCTGCAAAGCCAGTCAGTGGTATCGAGTGCTTCCTGGGTGTAGAGCACTGTACTAAGTGCTTAGCGGTATGGGGATGTGCCTCCTCCCAGACTTCGAAGGGGAAGGGCAGGGGCAGATGGTAAATGCACTGACCCTGAGTCAGCCCACACTTTCCCTGCCCCTAGGGTCTGCTCGGAAGAGCTCGCCCATTTCTGGGAGGCTTCCTCCCTCCCCCTTCCTACCACTAATCAGGGACCACCTCTGCGTGAGCAGGGCTGTCCAAGCCACGTGCTCCCAGGTTGGGAATACCAGCTCCCTGCCGTTCCTGTGGCCAGGGTATCCGGCTGTCCATTCCATTGGCTAGAGCTGTCGGGTCACGGGCTCCTGGGCCTGGCAGGGTGCCAGCAAAGACCTTGCCTTATCCCCTTTGGTTTGACTTCTGGGAGGAAGGAAGGGAGCGTGGCCGGGGGGTGCCCCGGGCACACTGGTCTTCACCCTGAAATGAGATGGTCCGGTGGCACCGTCCGCCTCTAAACTAGCATGGGGGGAGTCTGACCCAGGGTAGGGCAGGGCGGGGAGGACCGATGGATAACCGAGGTCATGGGTTCTAATCCCAGTTCCGCCACTTTGCCGTGTGACCTCGGACAACTCATTTCACTTCTCTGGGACTCAGTTCCCTCATCTGTAAAATGGGGATTAGCCCCATGTGGGGCAGGGACTGTGTCAACCCAATTTGCTTGTATCCACCCCACCACTTAGAACAGTGCCCGGCACACATTAAGTGCTTCACAAATACCACAATTATTATTATAACACAGCCCCTCGGAGTCAAAATTGCCTCAGACCCCTTCCACCGCTTCCTCTCTGATCCCCCTGACTCGAGGCTTCCTCCGACCAGGGCGGAATCCGGGAGATTCGGTGTCCTGACGCCGGTCGGCGGAATCAGAAGGAGCCAGCCATCACCTCACGGACCAGCCCTGGTTCGGCAGTACACGCCTTTATTCGACGATAGCCCCGTCGCCCCATTACACCTCAGCTTGGCCTCCCATCCGGACCCGGGTCCCGGGGAGCGGGCCTGGGTGGAGGGAGTTGACCGGTCAGTTCTACGAGCCAAGGAGGGGCCACAATGCCAGGTGGAGGGGGTGGGAGGCGTGGAAGGGGTCACCTGGGTAACTGATGTTCACCTGTCCATCTTCCCACTCTGGAATCAGAACCTCTTCAGAGCAGGGAACGGGTCTCACTCTCTTGGGCGCTTAGGGAAATGCTTACCATCCACGACATGACCAAGTGACCGCTTCGAGTGCGCTGGGGTCCATCTGGTTTTCTATGGTACTTGTGGGTACCATTTACTAAGCACGACGTTCCAAGTCCCCTCTCGGTATTGCATCCGGAGAGTTTCCGGTACTCTACCAGTCTCGGCTACAGGCGGGAGAATCAAGCGGAAGCGTACCCATTCCACTACTAGCTTGGGCAGTGGCAAGCGAGTAGAAGACAATCTGCTAAGAGTCAAAACTCACCTGTGCTAGGCAGCAGCGGCACGGGAGAGAGTCGAGGGCGGAGACTCAAGTTTACTGTATGGAAGGAGGCAATGGTAAACCACTTCCATAGTTTTACCAAGAAAACTCTGTGGATCCACTACCAGAATGGAGAGCAGATGGAGAGTGGGGCATTCTGGGAGAGATGCGTCCGTGGTGTCGCTGTGGGTCGGAAACGGCTCGACGGCATAAGATAAGACAATGTTCCAAGCCCCGGAGAAGTAGCGGGTGGACGTGAACCCATCTGAGGGGACAAGACGGGACGGTCTACACGGGGCTCCCAGGTGAAGAGGGCGGGACGGCGGGTCTCACTGCCATTTTGCAGGAGAGACTGAGATCCGCAGCGGGTGAGCTCTGCCCCCGGCCTAGGGTCACGCCGTGACTGCCGATTCCCGGGTCCGTGCTCATGTTGCTAAGCTGGGCTACCGCTTCTGGGGGTTTGGGGCCAAGCCCTCAGAGAGGCCTCGCCCACCAGCTCGGCAGACTGGGTCCCATCCCCCGGACGTTCCCTGGGAACGGATGAGGATTGGCCCCCACCTGCCCCGGCCACCTGAGGCCAGAGCGGGTCCCCACCGCAGGAAGCCGTGATTCCTCGTGGTGGGGCCGCACCCTGACGAGGGAAGACTTCTCGTACACCCGGCTAGGGGCCCTCCTGAAACTCAGGCTCAGAAAAATTAGGAAAGAGTGCCAACTCACAACTTTATTGAATGGAAGTTGCCCGCACAGTGTCCCGAGGACAGAACAGAGCTGGAACAGCTGAACCATCCGACTCACTACAAGATTACAAACTTGTCTCTAAACTCTAACAATGTTTCAGAGCTTCAAATAACTTCAACTGCTTCCCCAGCCCACACCCTGGGCCCCGGCAGGATGGAGGGGCCCCACTTCCATCCCCCTGGGCGGCCGGCCCCACTGCCTGACGGACTCTGGGGCTGACGCTTCCTCACACCACCCCCAGTACTGACACCCCTTTAGCCAGCAGAACCGAAACTCTGATGGAGGAGGGGTTAGGCTCCCATCCCAGCTCAACTCCCTTGCTCTCTCTCCTCACACCCCAGCCCCCAGCCCCCGATGCCCAAACCCTCCCTGCGATTCTCCACTCTCCCTTAACACTTCTCCAGCACAGCTTTGATGCAGATGATGAACAGAACTCCGACTCGCTCTGACCGCGGCCTTGCCTGGGGGCCACCCCCACCTCCTGGGCCTTGGCCGGGTGGTGGTGGGCGGGCCCGAACCCAGCCCTCAGTTGGCCTGGTCCTGAGGAGGCTCACCGGGCTCACACTCGGTTCCCGAGTCCTGGCTGTGAGAGGAGTCACCTGGAAAAGGCAGAGAGCGTCACAGGATCGGTATCCATCACGACAAGGATGAGGTGTGTGGTCCCCAGCCCACATCCCGCCTACTGCTCTATGTGGCACCGACGCTCTGTGGGGTCACCTCCGGTCACCTCGGAGAGGGATGGGAAACCCCCAGCTGGAGGGTGCACGCCTCACCTGTCTGGAACACCGGGGCCCGGATTACGATGCCCGCCCAGTGACCGGGGGCCAGAAAGGGCCCAGTTGTGCTTCCATGGGCACAGAGGGGAGCCGGAGAGAAGAGTCTCTCTGGCAGACGCTCACCGCCACAGCGTCTCTGACCAACCCAAGGACAAATAATAATAATAATGTTGGTATTTGTAAAGGGCTTACTATGTGTTCAGCCCTATTCTAAGCGATGGGGTAGATATGGGATAATCAGGTTGTCCCACATGAGGCTCACAGTCTTCATCCCCATTTTACAGATGAGGGAACTGAGGCACAGAGAAGTTAAGTGACTTGCCCAAAGTCACATAGCTGACAAGTGGCAGAATCGGGATTAGAACCCATGACCTCTGACTCCTAAACCCGTGTCTTTCCACTGAGCCACGCTGCTTCTCTTAACTGCAGGGACAACCTTGCATGATTCCCTTGTATGAGAGAATGAGGAAGGCTTTGCTGCCCACGTATGGTCCTTTGCCTTCTGCGGAGGTGGGCAGGAATGCCCAATCGAGGAACCTGGGGGGGACGGAGACCCCAGCAACGGTGCTTCCAAGGGTCCCATCCTGCCCGTCGCCCACAGACCCCTGGGCCGGCGCAGCCGTCTGTCCCCACCATTTCCCATAGCAAGGGCAAGACAGCGGGGGTAAGATTTCCACATCTTATATAAAGCTATTCTGGGCCCATGGGGGAAGGGAAAATATACTGAGCTCTAAACCCTCAATTTCTCTATGCCGACAAAGAAACACAACGAGCCGTTGATTCTCCAGTGGTTCCTCTTCTCAGGAAGCCAAGTAACATGTCCACTGGGCTTCACAGCTGGGGGGCACACTCACCTTGGGTTTGTATTGGCTGTTCTCAAGAACCCCACCCGGCAATGTGCACACAGTAGGTCCCCGGGACTGGGGACCAGGAGGCCTGGGTTCTAATCTCAGCTCTGCCACTCATCTGCCATGGGACTTTGGCCAAGTCACTCACCTTCTATGTATCTCAATTTTCCTCATCTGCAATGTGTGGATTCAATACCCGTCCTCCCTCTCATCCACGTGAGACAGAAACTGTCCAATCTGCTTATAAATATATCTAGCCCAGCGCTTAGGACAGTGCTTGTCACTTAGAAGACAGTTAGCAAATAAGCTTATTGTTGGTAGTATCAGTAGGCGCCCAGCAAGGCGCTCTGCACATTGGATGCGGGTGATTCACGCTGACGATGTACAGAGCACGCAGCTCTGAACGTTGAGCCAACCCTAATAATAATAGTAACGGTTGCGGTATTTCCTCAGTGTCCACCGTATGCCAAGTACTGTGCTACGCACTGGGGTAGATCCCAGAAAATCAGATCAGATCGGACACAATCCTGACTCTATCAGAAGATGCAATGCAGGATGTACAAGACCAGAACAGAAGAGGGACCCCATCTGTCTGGGAACAGATTCGACACGGCGACTGCCGGGCACCGGATGGGCTTGCGCGGAGGAGGGAGTCGCTGACCACATATTCCGGGGACCCGGGCTGCTTCTCCACTGACTTACCGTCAGCTCCCTTGGGCGACTCGGCCAGGATGTTCAGAGGAGGGGACGGGGGCGGGGGCGGTGGCAGAGGCGGCATGTAGTGCACCGTAGGGAGGAAGCCCGGCGAGATGAACTGGGGCAGTATCGGGTAGAAGCCGGGATGGTAGTCTCTATCCGTGTTCTGCACCGGCACCTGCATCTGCACGGGGAGACGGTGGGAGATCCAAGGAGGTACTCGGGCCGAGCCGTTAGCGAGCGTGCGCGCCTGCTGGGACAGGAGCGGCCCCTGTGGGCACCGCTCCACCCCACCCCACGCCGCAGTTTGGAGAGAACCCTTCTCTTCTGAGCGGGGAGGCCCAAGTGGAGGCCTTGCAGAGAGAGAGCAAGCAGGATGGGGCTCAGCTTGGAGGGTGGAGGGCAGCGGAGGCAGAAAGCACCAACTTTGTTCAACTGCGCTTGGAAACCCTTGGCTCTTTCTGCACTCCGGGGAATCCCCCAGGCCTGGCTGGAACCTGGGGCAGCAGGGGATGGAGTCCCGCCCACACAGCTGGGGGATGGGGGTGAGATGGGAGGGGGGGGGCATCACCTCAGAGCTGGAACCCCAGGGGGCACAGGTACCCCAATCGCCCCCACAGCTGGGAAACCGTTTCACCCAGAGAGCGGACGGCACCCAGGCTTGCTGAAAGAGCTGTCTGCCAGTTCCCCGGGGCAAGACGATGAGTTAAAGATATCCCCTTCTAAACCAGCCAAGGGCGACCACCCCTCCCACCCCGCGGGAACCTGAGAGGCCTGGCCTACCGGTGGACACGGCGACCGCCCTCCCCTAGGGAGCCCAGCCCCGCCCCGCCGGCAACTGAGCAGGCCGAGGGTCCCGGGGGAGCCACCCACTCTCCGGCCACCGGAATGCAAGCTCCCCGCGGGCAGGGCATAGACCCCCATCCTGCTCTCACCCCTTCCCAAGCGCTCCACTCAGGGCCCCACCCGCAGTGGGAGCCGAGGGAACGTCGGGACCGCCGCCGCCCGGCCGGGAAACCTGACGGAGGTGGCCATCTGCAGGCCGGGACATGGCCCCAACATTTGGAGCACAGGTGGGGAGAGCCGCCCGACCCGGACACCGGGAAGGCCTTACCGAACAGTGGCCCCCGTGGCCATGGTAGTAGCCCCTTGGCAGGGGTATGCCTGAAGCTACGGGACCTCCCTGGTAGCTCGGCTGACCGGGGTTGGGGCCCAGAGGAAACGGGTGGTAGTGGTACGTGTTGGGGTACCCGCTGTAGACCTGGGGAGCGTCTCTCTCGAAGAAGTCAGATCCCACCGCACAATCCGGGAGCACGAGATGGGAACCTAGAGCACACACGGGACACGGGCCAAAAACCAACCGTCAGCCCACTGCGCCAAGAAAAGGAGGGCCACACCGCACCACCGCGGGGCATTTCAGACACCACTTGCTGATGTTCGATTTCCTTCTCCATCACCTTCCCCAGCCCCGCAGCACTTATGTCCAAATCCCTATTTTATTAATTTATATGAATGTGTGTCTCCCCCTCTGGTCCGTAAACTCATTATAGGAAAGGAATGTGTCTGTTACATTGTTGTGATATACTTTCCCAAGCACTGCTCTACACATAGTAAGCGCTCAATAAAGATGGCTATTTGATCGACTGACTGACCTTCCCCGGGCAGGTCACAAAGCAGCGAGGTTAGGTTTTGGTCAGCCTTTCTTGAGGCTTGGGAAACTGCCAAATTCTGGGGCTTTCTGGAAGGTGCCATCTAGGGTGAGACTCCTGAGGCTGGGTGAGCCCATCTGTGGTAATAATAATGTTGGCATTTATTAAGCGCCTACTATGTGCCGAGCACTGTTCTAAGCGCTGGGGTAGACACGGGGTAATCAAGTTGTCCCACGTGGGGCTCACAGTCTGAATCCCCATTTTACAGATGAGGGAAATGAGGCACCGAGAAGTCAAGTGACTTGCCCAAAGTCTCACAGCTGACGAGTGGCCGAGCCGGGATTCGAACCCATGACCTCTGACTCCCAAGCCCATGCACTTTCCACTGAGCCACGCTGCTTCTCTATGGTAGGTTCTAGGCTCTCCTTGGTACCGGTAGTTGGGCATCTACAAGGCATCTACTTTAGCCCTTAACTCTGTCCTAGATTTTGGGGTATATCGGCATCACAGCCAGCGGGTTCCAAAGACCATTCCGACCATTTCGATAGGGGTGTCTACTTGGTCAGTCAGTGCCGTCTTCATCGGTAGTACAACAGCACTCAGAAGGACTAGGAATTCGAGACAGAGAGTGCGTGCGTGTGCGTGGTGGGGGGAATTCAGTTCCGGCAGACACCTCCAGTGGGGATTAGTGGTAGACACCACCACAACTGACAGTTTTGACACAGTCAGCTATGTTATCAACATTACTACCAGTAGAAAAATGTTGCATATGTTAGCCTTTTTGGTTTGGGGCTGACCCGAACAGTAGATTAAGGAGGAAGTTGTGGACTGTAAACTCCCTGTGGGCAGGGCGACGTCTACCAACTCTGTGGCACTACACTTTCCCCAAGCACTTAGTATAGCGCACTGCACACAACAAGTAGGAATAGCATAACCTCTCTGTCCCTCATTAAAGTGCAAGCTTTGAGAGCAGAGAACATCTGTCAAACTTTTACCATATTCTCCCAAGAGCCCAGTCCAGCAGTCTGCACAGAGGAGGCCCCCAGTCCAGTACTCGGCTCTCAGGGGGTGCCCAATCCTGTGTGCTGCCCACGAGGCCCCCGCCTAGGACTCGGCATAAACGACAGCACTCTGCACATAGCAGGAGCCCAGTCCAAGTGCTCTGCACCAGGCCAGCATTCTGCACACTTCATTCATTCATTCACAGTGTGCAGAGCACTGTGCTAAGCGCTGGGGAGGGTACAATAGAACAATAAACAGAGACACGGCCTGCCCAAAGTGAGCTTATCGTCAATGGCGGGGGTGGGGGGGGAGGGGACGGACGGACGGCCAGACACTACTATTAAAAAAAGAATTATAGATATGTACCTAAGTGCCGTGGGGCTGGGAGAGGGGAAGAACTGAGGGAGGGGGTCGGGGTGATGCAGAAGGGAGTGGAAGAGGAAAGGGGGGCTTAGTCAGGGAAGGCCTCCCGGCAGAGATGTGCCTTCGATATGGCTTCGAAGAGGAGGAGAGTCTGTCATATCGGAGGAGGGTCGCCTCCGGCCTCCGCTCGGGCGGGATCTCCTGAGAGTCAGACCTTGGAAGGGGCCCCGGGCGGGGAGGGGAAAAGGGGAAGAAGGGTTTCGGGCGAGGGAGTTTTTCTCTCGAGGGCAGAGTTAGGCATCGAGTCCTTGAGCCCGCCCCGCGATGCCCCCCGTCGTGCAAAGCTCGACCCCCTGACTGGGCTGCGGGCCGGGGGCTTCCCGCCCCTCGGGGTCGCCCCTCGGGGCCCAGGCTCGGGATGCCGGGGGGGCGGAGGGAGAGAGAGGGAGGGGCGCGGGGCCGGCAAGCGCGCGGCCCCGGGGGAGCAGAATCGCCCGCCCAAAAGCCAAGGGCGTCTTCAGCCCAGAAATGCATTTCGGCGGCGGGGCCCGGGAACCCGGGGATCCCGGGGCGTCGGCGAAGGGGGCCGCGGGAGGCCTTACCGTAGTCGGCGAAGGCGGGCAGGCCGGCGGGTCCGACGGCGGCGGCGAGCAGCAGGGTGCGCGGCCCGGGCTGGGCGCGGGGCTGGACGTGCAGCTGGCCCAGGGGGCCGCCGAGGACGGGCCCGGGGGCGGCGAGGACGGGCCCGGGGGCGGCGAGGACGGGCCCGGGCCCGGCGCCCTGCGGCAGCAGGTCCACGTGGTGGCCGCCGGCCGGGGCCGGGGTCAAGGGGGCGGTCCGGGGCACGAGGCCCGCGGGCCCCGGGGCCGCCGTCGGGGTCGGGGTCGGGGTCGGGGGGCTGCCCGGAGGCGCCGTCGGGGGGCTGTCCGGCGTTGGGCCGGGCTCGGGCTCGGGCTCGGGCTCGGGGGTCCCGGGCCGGTCGTGGGGGTCGGGCGGGGGTCCCGGCGGATCCTCGGGCCCGGGGCCGCGCAGCCCCTTGTGGGCGGCGGAGATCTTCTGTCGCTCGGTGACCAGGTGGCACTTGCGGCAGCCGCACCGCTTCCAGCGGCAGTGCCCGGCGTGGCCCTTGACGGGCACCAGGAAGCCGTGGTTCCTGCAGCGGGAGCATTTGGGGGCGCGCAGCCCCCGGCCCGCCTCCCCCGCGGCGGCCCGCTGCATGGCCGCCCGGACCCACGACCCCCGTCCGCCCAGCCGCTCCGTCCGCCCGCCTCGGGCCCAAAGCGCGCCAAGGTGCCAGGGTGTGAGCCCCGGCACGTCGGGCCAAGGGGCCCGGGGAAGGGGCGGGGCCAGGGGAGAGGAGGGGGGGCACTGGGGCAGCAATGGGGGGCCCGGGGAGGGGAGGGGCCGGGAGGCCGGGGAAGGGAAGGGGGGCCTGGGGGAGGGGCGGGGGCAGGGGAGAGGCCCTGGGGCAGGGGCGGGGTAGGCCTGGGCAGAGGCGGGGGGAGCTGGGGCGGGGTAGGCCTGGGCAGAGGCGGGGGGAGCTGGGGCGGGGTCCGGGCGCGGCCCTGGGGCAGGAGGTGGGGCCGGGCCGGGCGAGACCCTCGAGGCAGGGGTGGGGTTCGGGCGGGGCCCGGGGAAGGGAACGGAGCCCAAGTCCCTGGGCGGAGTCTTATCCCTCGAGTCGCACGTGCGAGGTGTGAACCCCCGGGCCCTCTGCCACGGGGCGAGGCCTGCGGGGAACCGCCTGCGAGCAGACCGGCCCATCCCGGGCGGGATGGTGGGGCGGCGAGGGGGAGGGGGGTCCCTGTGGGCAGGGAGAGGCCTTGGGGCGGGGGAGGGTCACTGGCGTTCGGCCGCCCCGCCCGCGCTGACCGGGGTTTCATTGCAGACTGCCCGCTGACCCCCGACGGGCGCTCCGGGGGCCAGGGACCGTCCCCCGGACGCAAGGACGGAAGGGCGGACTGCGAGCCGACAGTAGCGGGCTCGGCCCCCGGCCCCCGGCCCCCGGCCCCCGGGCCCCGGGCCCCGGGCCCCGGGCCCCGGCCTGAACGAATCAGGATCCGTGCGTCGCTTCCAGGGCCCAAAGCGAGGCGAAGACCGCCTGGCGACGGTCACGGGGTTCGAGCCGGCAGCAGCGGCTCGACGTTTCCTTGCGAAACGGCGGCCCTGCCTCTCCCCTCTCCCGCCAAAGGCCCTCAGCCCACGCTGCCGCCCAGGTCGTCTTGCAGCCTCGCCGACAAGGGCTGGTCCCGTGCCCCCCGGCCGCCCCTCCCCACAAGCACACTCCCGAACCCCAGCGTCCCGACCCCGACCCCACCGCCTTCACCCGCCACACCCCGGCTGGTGCTTTTCACTCTCTCGCCCCTAGCCGGCTGAACACGGCTCTCCCCGTCTCCACGGCCCTCCTGAAACCTCACCTCCTCCAGCAGGGCTTCCCCCATTCATAGCTTCCCCGATTCATCTCCCTGCTCTTCAGGGCACAGCCTCCCAACGAGTCACCTCCGTCCTTCCGTCTCACATCTCTACTCACATCCTACATATCAGCCCACGACCCCCCGCGGCCTTCAAGTACGTATGGATGTCCGTACTCCACCATTTAACCACTTTTGTCACACATCCATCTTTCTGTTCTCGTCTTTCTCCTGTTAACGACGGTACGTGTCCACATTGGATTACAAACTCCTCGAGGGCAGGGGGTGCACCCTCGAGCTCAAAGTATAGTGCCGGGCCTCGGGAGGTGTTCAGTGAGTACAACTGATTGATTGGCTGCTGAGACAGCTATTGGAAATAATTTCCTAGGCCCCCTGCTTAGCTGAAAGAGGAGAGTTAAATATGCCAAAGGGCTATTCTCTGGGCAGCAAGAAGTGGACATTCTCGGGAGCACTGACTTGACAACATTGGTGACTAGTCCGGCACAACCAATGGGGCAATCGTAGTTATCGAGCACGCTTTGTGCAGACCGCCGTACTGAGCGTTTGGAAAAGTGCGATACCACGGAGTTGGTACACGTGACCCCTTCCCGCAGTGTACGGTCTACGGGAAGCGTTTACATTCGGTCCATGTCTCCTCACTCCCCGAGACCCTCCAGGGACTGTCCATCCACCTCCACGTTACTCCTTACCGCCGTCGGTTTTAAAGCAATCAGCTTCGAACCCCCCATCTCACCTCCCCGATTGACTACTCCGACCCAGTCCACCCAGTTGGCTCCTCTAACGCCAAACTGCTCGCTGTACCTCCATCTCGTCCATCTGGCCGCAGAGCCCTGGCCCACGTCCTCCCTCTCGCCTGGAGCTCTCACATCATTCATGTCCGTCAGACCATCACTCTCCCCACCTTCAAAGCCTTGTTAAAACAACATCTCCTCCAAGAGGCTTTCCATTCTTTCATTCATTCATCGATTCATATTTATTGAGCGTTCATTGTGTACAGAACACTGTACTAAGCACATGGGAGAGTATGGAATAACAATAAAGTAACTCATTCCCTACCCACAACGAGTTTACAGTCTAGAAAACAACCGATCCCTCATTTCCCCTACTCTCTCTCCCTCATATGTCACCTAAGCACTAGACTGTGTCCTTTTAATAATCATCTCGCTCTCAGTCCCAAGGCACATAGATACATTTTTGAAATTCATTTAATGTGGGTCTCCACCTGCGAGACAGGGAATGTGTCTACCACCTGTCTTATCGCGCTCTACCAAGCGCTTAGTACAGTCCCCTACACACATTAAGTGCTTAGTAAATGCTATTGCTGCATCCATTCCCAGCCATTGGGCCCGGATCACAGAGAATGTGTAGACGAAGAGAATGTTGTAGTAAGGTGTGGTCCCCCGATAATGTTCAGCACTTGAAAATCAAAACACATTTGTTTCATATACTCTCTTCTCTCCTACAGAGGAGCTACTAATTACCGCTGGATTCACAAATACTGCCTTATGCCCGGGGCAGACTGTGTTTTGGGTGTTTTTTAAACACTTTTCATGTGAGCGTTTAGGGATTCTAAAAAAAAACCCAACCCAGTTAGTGCTCTTGATTGGTCCCATAAAAAGAATGTTCAGCGAAAGGAAGCTAAACCAAGTCTAGTTTCCAAAAGAAAATAACACCAAGCATATTAGTGCATTCCCCAAAGCCAAAAAAAAAAATCCTAAAGGGACCAAAACCATATCAAAAAGACTTAACGGCACTACGGTGCACGTCCCAAGTGCCGTGCAAATATGCACTCGCGGCCAAAGATTCTGCACCGAGGCAGTGCGGGGGGGGTCGTCGCCTGCAGACGAAGCGGGCCCCTGGGGCCCGGTGGCTACGAGGTGAGGGCGGGGGGGGGGGGGGGGGGCGCCGCGCCGCAGCCCCTCCGCTCGCCAGCCCGCAGCTCACTGCGCATGCGCGGCCGAGCTGTCCAGCACGAGCGCGGGAAAGCCGCCCGGCGCGTGCGCGGCCGAGCCGTCTAGCGCGGGAAAGTCACCTGGCGCGTGCGCGGCCGAGTCGTCTAGCGCGGGAAAGCCGCCCGGCGCGTGCGCGGCCGAGCCGTCTAGCGCGGGAAAGTCACCTGGCGCGTGCGCGGCCGAGTCGTCTAGCGCGGGAAAGCCGCCCGGCGCGTGCGCGGCCGAGCCGTCTAGCGCGGGAAAGCCGCCCGGCGCGTGCGCGGCCGAGCCGTCTAGCGCGGGAAAGCCGCCCGGCGCGTGCGCGGCAGAGCCTCCAGTCCCATCCCGCCTTCACGGAAGAGGCCGAGAGGGGGACGGAGGGAGGCCGGCAATGGCAGGAGTCGCCTCCCTCCAAACAAGGCCAAAAAGATTTTATTCCGGGAAGTTTGGGCTCTTAGAGTCGGCCTTTAATCTGCAAGCTAAGCACTTTGAGGGCGTGACCTCCCTCACATCTCCCCCGCACCTCTCCGGGACTTCCCTCCTCCTGCCCCTGGTTCAACTCTCCAGAGATTCCCAGCAGTATAATAATAATGATGATGGGATTTGTTACGCGCTTACAAAGTGCAAAGCACTGTTCTAAGCGCTGGGGGGATAATAATTAATTATGGTATTTGTTAAGCGCTTACTATATGCAGAGCACTGTTCTAAGCGCTGGGGTAGATACAGGGTCATCAGATTGTCTCACGTGGAGCTCATTTCTTTAACCCCCATTTTTACAGGTAACGCACAGATAAGTGACTTACCCAAGTTCACACAGAAGACAAGTGGAGGAGCTGCGATTAGAACCCACAACCTCTGACCCCCAAGCCCGTGCTCTTTCCATTAAGCCACGCTGCTTCTCTACAAGGTGATCAGGTTGTCCCACATGAGGCTCACAGTCAATTCCCATTTTACAGATGAGGTAACTGAGGCACAGAGAAGTTAAGTGACTTGCCCCAAATCAGCTGACAAGTGGCAGAGCCGAGATTAGAACCCATGACCTCTGACTCCCAAGCCCGTGCGCTTTCCACTGAGCCACGCTGCTTCTCTGGGAGAGCTCCTGCCCTCACTCATTCATTCTTTCGTATTTATGGAACGCTTACTGTGCAAAGCACCGTACTAAGTGCTTGGGAGTGCTTTGCACATAGTTAGCGCTTAACAAGTGTCATGATTATTATTGCTGTTGGGAGAGTACAATATAACGATAAACAGACACTTTCTCTGCCCACAGCGAGTTTACAGTCCGGGGACGACGACGACGACAGGCAAGAATATGAATTCCTACCTAAATAAATTGCAGATGTGTACCTAAATTCTCTCAAAATCTACGCCTTCCACTTGCGCATGTGACCCCACCCCATCGTACCTTTTCAAACCACTTGCCCCTTTCTTTCTTTCTTCCCTCCCTAACAGCCACCTTCAACCGTTCGTTTTCCAATGGCTTCGTCCCCCCTGCTTTCCCAATTATGTTTCCCCTACCCCCGCCTCCCACCCACCCAAAAGCAAACCCTCCACTGACCAAGCAGCTCCCTTAGTAATCGCTCCATCTCCCTCCTACCATTCCACCCCTTGGGCCAATCGTCTGCACCGGCTGCCTCCACTTCCTCCCCTCCAATTCTCAACCCCTCCACCTCTCTCCAGCCGCCTGCCCTCCCTTCCATCCCGCCCGTCGGGGGTCGCTCCCCGCCTCCGCGCCTCCCAAAGAGCCCGAGCTTCTTCCCGGCGCTGGGGGAGGCGGCCCCGGGGCCTGGGGAGGGGAGGAGGGAATAGAGGGGGCGCGGCCTGCCGGGCTCCGAGTCCTCTGCAAACCCAAGCCAATGTTTTCCCCATCGAAAGGGCCAACTCCGGGCTGCTGCGAAGCTCGGCTAATTCTCCTTTATAGGCGTGGAGGCAATAACTGAAACTATTTTAACTGAAAATCCCATTCTGCAAAGCGGCTTTTATTTGGATTTTACTTTCTCGGTGTTTTCCCCTTGGGGTCCTAATGCAGGCCAGCCGGGCTGCCTCCCTCTCCGCTCCCTGCCCCCTTTCCAGGTCCCCTTGCGAGAAAACCTCCGGTTTCCCAGGCTGCACGCGCGTCCACGGGCCTGGCGTTGGGCCGGGGCCGCCCCCCGCCCCCCGCCCCCCGCCCCCGCGGCCCGGAGACGGAAAGATCGCAGGTTTGCTATTTGCCCGGCCCTCCCCGCCGAGAGACGATAAATTCCCTCCCACGACCCGGCAGGGCCGAGCGGCCAGAGCGGGTTATAAAAGTTCCTTATAAAAATCCTGCTGCTCCCTTCTGGGCGGATCCCGGAGGGAGGAACGGTTTCTGGAACTCGGGGCCGAGCGGCCCCGGAGGCGGCAAGAGGCGGGAAGGAGAAAGACGGGAACGGACCGGGGGGGAAAGGGAGGGGGGGGCGCCTCGGCCCGGGCCGCTAGAGGGCGCTGTCCCCCCGCCGTCCCGCCGCCCTTCCGACTGCGGCCGCAGAGACGGGCGGCCTGCGGGACACCCAAGCTCAGCCGAGCGCTCCCTCTTGTGGCGAAAACGGCCCCCTGCAGCCAGGGAGCGGGTGACTTCGACTAGGGAAAGGCGAAGGGGCGAGGGGGTCGATGAGATTCCTAATCGTGCGATTTGAGAAGCGGCACGGCGGAGTGGATAGAGCACGGGCCTGGGAGTCGTGGGTTGGTCTAATTCGGGCTCCGCCATTTGTCTGCTGTGTGACCTTGGTCAAGTCACTTCGCTTCTTGGGCCTCGGTTACCTTATCTGTAAAATGGGGGTGGACTCTGTGAGCCCCGTGTGATATCTTTGTATCCACTCTAGCGCTTAGTATAGTGCCTGGCACACAGTCAGCCCTTAACAGATACCACAGTTATTATTATTAATATTATTATTTGAGAGTTGGGAGATGAGGGAGGGAGCGGGAGCAAGGGTTTGGGAGAGGGGAGAGGGTCCAGGGCACAGGTAGAGGGGAGGGATTATCTGGGGTCCGGCCATGGAGGAGAAGAGGGGACTTGAGTCCAGAAGAGCATCCGTGAGGCAAAGGAAAAGTCTGTGTCTCACCAACGAGAGTCGCATTCAACCCGCACGATCAGTCCGTCGCGGAATCCCGCCCCTTCTACCCTCACATCATCTCTAGTACTGCTCTTTCCTCTCCACCCGAGCTGCTACCATGTTGACCCAGGCCCTTATCCTATCAGGCCTTGATTTCTGCATCAGCCTCTTCACTGACCACCTTCTTTCCCCGCCTCCTGTCTCTTCCCACTCCAGGCCATACTTCAGTCTGCTTGCCCAGATCATTTTTCTACAAAATCGTTCAGTCCATGTTTCCCCGGTCCTCAAGAACCTCCAGCTGGTGGTCCATCCACCTCCACATCAAACAGAAATTCTTCACCAATGCCTTTAAAACACTGGATCGGTTCCCCTACTCCTATCTCGCCTCGGTGATCTACAGCCCAGCAAGCACACTTCGCTTCTCTAGCATCAAACCACTCCCTGCACCTGGATCCTGTCTGTCCCTCTACCAACTCCTTATCCAAGACCAACGTCTAGCCTGGAACTTCCTCCCCCTTCATATCCAATAGACCACCACTCTCCCCACATTCAAACTCCTCCTAAAATGACATCTCTTCCAAGAGGCCTTCCCCCAGTAAGCCTTCATTTCCCCTACCCACTCTCCACTCTGCATCTCCTATGCACTTGGCTGTGTACCCCTTTAGTACTTTGATACTCACCCCACCCCCCACAGGGTTTACATCTGTATCCCTAAATTCCTCTATTTCCCTTATCTATAATTTGTTTTCATGTCCGTCTCCCTCTAGTTCCTTGTGGACAGGGGATCTTGTCTACCAACTCTACTGTATTATACTTTCCCAAGCACCTACCAATACCATTGATCGATTTTTTTAATAGTATTTGTTAAGCGATTACTCAATCGATCGATTGATTGACCATCAAACACTGAGGGGTAAACAGGGGGTGGAAGGAGGAGTTCGGGAGGCTCCGGAAGGGAGTTGGCTGGTTGATTCTGGAATAGTCAGTGGGGAGATTCGTTCATTCATTCAATCGTATTTATTGAGCTCAGAATACTGTGTGCAGAGCACTGTATGGAGCCCTTGGAATGTACAGTTCGGCAACAGATAGAGACAAACCCTGCCCATCAACAGGTTCACAGCCTAAAAGGGGGAGACAAAACAAAACAAGTAGTCAGGCATCAATACCATCAAAATAAATCGAATCATAGATATGTATGCATCATTAATAAAATAGAGTCATAAATAATATATACACAAGTGTTGTGAGGAGTAGAACAGAGGGAGGGAGGAAGGATGATGGGGAGGAGGGGCAGAGGGAAAGGCAAGACCCAGTCTGGGAAGGCCTCCTGGAGGAGGTGAGCTCTCAGAAGGGCTTTGAAGAGGGGAAGAGAGTTAAGTTTGGTGGCTGTGAGGAGGGAGGGCATTCCAGGACAGCGGTAGGACGTGGGCCAGGGGTCGACGGGGGACAGGCGAGAACGAGGCACCGTGAGGAGGTTTGTGGCAGCAGAGGAGCGGAGTGGACGGGGTGGGCTGTAGAAGGAGAGAAGGGAGGTGAGGTAGGAGGGGGCCAGGTGATGGGGAAGCCAAGAATGAGGAGTTTTTGCTTCATGTGAAGGTTGATAGGCAACCACTTCAGGTTTTTGAGGAGGGGGGTGACATGCCCAGGCATTTCTGTAGAAAGATAATCCGGGCAGGGGAGTGAAGTATAGATTGAAGCAGGGAGAGACAGGAAGATGGGAGATCAGAGACGAGGCTGATGCAATAATCCAGTCGGGATATTAGGAGAGACTGTACCAGCAAGGTAGCAGTTTGGATGGTGAGAGAGTCGGGAGGAAGGAACGACTCCACTGCTATGCTAGTCAATCAAGTTGGTGGTATTGATTGAGCAATGACTGGTTGCTGAGCTCTGTATTAAGTGCTTGGGAGAGAACAGTAGAGTTGGTAGATGGGATCTCTGCTCTGCCCTGGCCCGGAGGAGACTCTGTGTGTGGTGTTGTGTGGCCTGTGTGTACGCTGAAGGAAAAAATCATAATAATAATGATGGTATTTGTTAAGGTAGTCAGGTTGTCCCATGTAGGGCTCACAGTCTTAATCACCATTTTACAGATGAGGTAACTGAGGGACAGAGAAGTTACGTGACTTGCCCAAAGTCCCACAGCTTGGAGCAGAGAGCACCGTACTGAGCACGATACAATGGAAAGAGGACGATACAACAGGGATAATAGACGGGACCCCTGCCCTGCCCTGTCCCAGAGGGCAGGTGATCCGGTGGGGGTGCAGGAACGGCTCGGCCAAGTGGCTCAGCCTCTACACTGTACGGTCATTATGGGCAGGGAATGTGTCTGCTAAAAGTACAGTACTCTCCCAAGCGCTTAGAAGGGTGCTCTGCACAAAGTAAAGGCTCAATAAATACCATTGATTGATTGATTAATTGAGGCAGGATGATTGAGGTTTACATCTGAGAGTGTGAATTTACTGAACCGGGGAGCCCCGGACTTGCGTGACCAACGTGGGCGGGTGTGGAGGTCAGCAGAGTCAAAGCGTGGGCAGGAGCGAGACGCTGGGGCAGGAGCAGGGCCGTGACGTCTTCCAGGGCCAGTGCACGTGATGGGATTGAGCGGAAGGAAGGTGAGAAAGAAGTCACACTCACCCCGACTGACATAGGACTTGGCTCGGTGGAGACAGGATGGTTGACGTTTGGACCTAGAGGGACCGGCAGGAGCGGGACTCATGATAGGGGCTCCCCTCGCTTCTGTCAGACCGTGCAAACCAGGGGTGACTCCAGGCTCACTTACCCGGCTCCACTTTGTGGGGAGAGGGGCCTGCTGGGCCCCAAAACCTGGTCGGTCAGGTTCAGGCTCACTCCGCTGCCTCTCCCGCCCGGATGGATGAAGATGGCCGCCCACCTGCCAGACCCCGTGTGGCTGGCACAGAACGGAGCTCCTGCCTGGATGGATAGGGCCTGGAAACCCGGAGGGGTCGGGCTCTGCAGTCTCCCACCTGGGCCACCCTGCTGACCATGCCGTCCGTGGGCGAGGCTACCCCTCGCAGCCCGGCCCGGCCCAGAGTCAGCTTCGGTCGGCAGGACCAGGAAGCTCCAGACCTTGGGAGTCGATCCTTGGGAGGATGTGTGATGACAGAGTTCCCGGAGCCAGCCCGGGGTGAGGCCTTCTAGGGAAAGCCCAGAGCCTGGGAACCTGAGGACCTGGGTTCTAATCTCAGCACCACTGCTGGTGTGCTGGGGGATCTGGGAGGCATTACTTACCTTGGCTGAGCCTCGATCTCTTCATATAGGAAAATGGGGATAGTGTGCCTCTTCTTCCTTTCCCCTTGGACTGGGAATCCTATGTGGGATAGGGACTGGGTCCGACCTAATTGCATTGTATCTAGCCCATCACTCGCTACAGTCCTTGGCATAGAGTAAGCACTTAACCAACACCACAGTAATTACTCTGATAGATATTATTATTATCATAATCATTATTATTATGACCAATGGCTCTGGGATAGGCTCAGTGGTCCGTGGTTCTAGAGCCCACTGGGCTGGAATCCATTAATAGTATTTATTCATTCATTCATTCAATAGTATTTATTGAGTGCTTACTATGTGCAGAGCACTGTACGAAGCGCTTGGGATGAACAAGTCGGCAACAGATAGAGACAGTCCCTGCCGTTTGACGGGCTTACAGTCTAATCGGGGGAGACGGACAGACAAGAACAATGGCACTAAACAGCGTCAAGGGGAAGAACATCTCGTAAAAACAATGGCAACTAAATAGAATCAAGGCGATGTACAATTCATTAACAAAATAAATAGGGTAACGAAAATATATACAGTTGAACGGACGAGTACAGTGCTGTGGGGATGGGAAGGGAGAGGTGGAGGAGCAGAGGGAAAAGGGGAAAATGAGGCTTTAGCTGCGGAGAGGTAAAGGGGGGATGGCAGAGGGAGTAGAGGGGGAAGAGGAGCTCAGTCTGGGAATGCCTCTTGGAGGAGGTGATTTTTAAGTAAGGTTTTGAAGAGGGAAAGAGAATCAGTTTGGCGGAGGTGAGGAGGGAGGGCGTTCCGGGACCGCGGGAGGACGTGACCCAGGGGTCGACGGCGGGATAGGCGAGACCGAGGGACGGCGAGGAGGTGGGCGGCAGAGGAGCGGAGCGTGCGGGGTGGGCGGTAGAAAGAGAGAAGGGAGGAGAGGTAGGAAGGGGCAAGGTGATGGAGAGCCTTGAAGCCTAGAGTGAGGAGTTTTTGTTTGGAGCGGAGGTCGATAGGCAACCACTGGAGTTGTTTAAGAAGGGGAGTGACATGCCCAGATCGTTTCTGCAGGAAGATGAGCCGGGCAGCGGAGTGAAGAATAGACCGGAGCGGGGCGAGAGAGGAGGAAGGGAGGTCAGAGAGAAGGCTGACACAGTAGTCTAGCCGGGATATAACGAGAGCCGGGATATAACGAGTATTGAATACTTGATGTGTGCTGCACTTGGGAGAGTAAAATAGATCCCTGCTCTCAAAGAGCTTGAAGTCGAGTGGGGAGACAGACACTAAAATCGATTATAGGAGGGGGAAGCAATCAAATATAAGGGCTCTGGGGGAGACAGGTGTGAGGACCCGAGGTCTCAGGTGTCGCCTAAGTGACTGTAGGTGAGGGCAATAGGGTGAGAAGATGAGAGGTGAGTCAGAGAAGGCCTCCTGGAGGAGATGTGACTTCAAAAGGGCTTTGAGGGCGGGGAGAGTGGCGGTGGTCTGCCAGATGTGCAGGAAGAGGGAGCTCCGGGCAGGAGGGAGGAGATGGGCAAGGGGCCAGGGGCCAGAGGGACGAGAGCACGGGGAGCCCGTGGCTCAGGGGATGAGAGCAAGGGGAGCTCATGGCCCATGGCTTGGGGTGCTCCTCGGCCTGTATGTCCGAGGGGGGGTCACCGGCGGCCGCCACAGTCCTGAGCGGGCCGTTCGTCACTCGGCGTTCAGTTGGCCCCAGACAGATCCGGGCCGTAAATGTATCTTTTTGGAAAGAATATCCTCTCCCGATTCCTTGGTCTAGGAAAGTATCCCCCTCTCCCTCCCTCCCTTTCCTCTCTCCATCCTCCCTCCTTTCCTCTCACCCTTTCCCCCTCCCTCCCTCCCTCTCCCTTTGCCAGTCAGAGAGGCTGAGGCCATCGTCTGGTTTCCAGTCTTTAATGCTTTCTGGGAAAATGGAAAATATAAAACCAGCTGAGGACAATGGAAATCCATTCTGTACATTTTATCTACATGAGGTCTGTGACTAAAAAATTCTTAGCAATCAAGAAACGTCCAGCGCTTTGGGCACGACACGGTCTCTGGGACAATTCAGTCTCCATGGGAAAACCCGCCTGTAGGGAAGGCATCCGCCATGACACGTTCCACATGCGACACGTTTACGGTTCAGAGGAGGGTAGGGGAAACGAGCGCCCCAGATACCCTGACCCTACCCTCCGATCGCCCAGGGCCCGGGTCCAGGGCCCGTTCTACTGGTTCCCCCTGGTTTCCGTTCAGTTCAGAGTCGGGGCTGGGGGCCGGGGGTGGGAGATTGGGTCACAGGATTGGGTCAAGTGAGCTCATACAGGCTGCCAGACTAAATGCACGTGCTGGAGCAGCCACATGGAGCAAAGCACCGGACACACCTCTGGAGTGAGCACTGGGCACGGGTCTTAGGCGAGCCCTGAACACAGCTCTGGGATGAGTACTGGAAACAGTTCCGGGGCAAGCCCTGGACACAGCTCTGAAGCTACCACTGGACAGAGCTCTCGAGTAAGCCCGAGACACAGCTCAGAAGCGACCCCTGGACACAGCTTTAGGTGGAGCCCTGGACACAGCTCTGGGGAGAGCCCTGAACACAGCTTTGGGGGGAGCACTGGACACAGCTCAGGGGCAAGTCCTGGACATAGCTCTAGGAGGAGCACTGGACCAAGGTGGAGGAGGAGCAGAGAACGAGGTTCTGGCACTTAGGTGTCCGTGTAGACGGAGGGGAGGGGACTCAAACAGTGGTCAAAGTCTCCATTGGGGAAGAACCCAGGCCCTCCCGCGCTGCCGGTGCCGACATCTTCAGACGGATACTGGCCATCAGACATGCTGTCGTAGCCTGCCGGGAGAGCCGAGGGAAGGCGCTGTGAGGGCAGTGTTGGAAATGCTTTCCCCAGATCGCTCTGGACAAGGACAAGTCTCCTCTGTCCGGTCCCCGGGTGCCCCGCAGGTGCCCCCAACCTCCCCGTCCCCCCGGCCCGGCGCCCCCAGACTCTGACAAGCTGGGTTACCTGTCTGGGCGCTGAGGCCGGGGTAACCGTTGGGCCTCAAGGGGGTGAAGCCGAGGGGTTCTCCGGCGGTGGCGGCCAGGACCTCGGGGCAGGGGGCCGGGCCCACGGCTCGGTAGCAGTCTCCGTAGTGGAAACAGTTTTGGATCGTGTGGAAGCTGCCTTGATAACCTGAGGACAGAAAGGGACATGGTTCCAGCCCGGCTGCTGCCCTTTTCCAAGACCACTCCCAAGACTTAAGTCCTTAGAATAGGGCTATGCACATAGTAAGCGCCCAATAAATACCATTGACTGACAAAAGGTGCTACCCTCCGCCCTCTGCCCTGACACCGGCCACCTTCTGCCCTCGGCCCACTGCCCTCCACCCTCCATCCTCGGCTCGCTGCCCTGGCATGAGCTTTGGCCTTGGCAAGTCTTCTGAACAGGACCGGAAACGTTTATGAGACAAGGACTTGTAAAGTCTGGCAGGACATCAGAACCTCTCGATCTTTGAGCAGTGCACAATCCCTTTCAAGAGACTTCCGTGTCTGTGGGTCACAGTGAACTGTATCAACTGAGCTCCTATTGTGTTCCAGAAACTTACTGTAGGCAGAGCAATGTATTGGGTGCCTACTGCATGCAGAGCATTCATTGATCTGGGAGCCTACTGTGTGCCAAGCACTGGATTGGATATCTACTCTGTGGAGACTGCTGAAATGGCTGCTGTGAACAGTGCTCGGCACACAGCAGTGAAAACTTGGCACTGGAGATGTGGATGGGCTCACACCAGAGGTGCCTACCTGATCTTTGACCTATGCCTTGGCTCTCCCTTGGTGCCCACTCTGAAAACCCATGGTCAGTGGCATGTCCCAAGGGGGTCTCTGGGCATCCTCTTCAGAGAACACCCTGCCCTTCCTCCCTCCTCCTCCCTGCAAGAGCCCTGCACCGATTTTAACAGATGCCACGGCGGTTAAAGATGGGCCGGGGGGTCAGGTTGTTGACCCTAGCATGTCCCAGGGAGGCGGTGGGAGAGGTGGACTAGCTGGGGGCCAGGGGAGCACAGGAAAGACATGCAAAGACACTCACATTGACATACAGAGATGCAGATAGACCCATACGCTCATCCACAAGGGTAAGCCTAGAAGCAGGAGGAGAAAGGAGAGGAGTAAGCCCTGAGGAGCAGCAGCAGAAGGAGAGGGGAGAGGACCAGGAGAAAGGAGACAGCAGCAGCTTCCTGACTTTTCTCTTCTTGGGCTATGGGCAGCTACCCACCCACTGCACCTCAAAACTAAGCTGAGGTCTCTGGGGCTGCTATGCCATGCAGGTGCCATGTAGGTGACATGCAGGTGCTTTGCAGACAGCTTGTAAATTACCCGCTCTCCCCCTTACTCTGTAGAGCCGGCCATGACCCTTGGCAAGATCTGGGCTGACACACAGGTGTCTGAGGGTAGGGGGTTGTGTGGGCAGGGGTCGGGGAAGGAAGGCAGAGCTCGTGGCCAGCCGCTCTCTGCGCCTGGAAGAGAGGCGTTGTCCCCCACCTCCTGCACGGGGCAGTGTTCTCTGTGGTCATCACAGGGGAGGAGGCAGTTAGAAACTGGGCCCGAGAGGGAGTGGGGGCCCCGTCCTGCTTCCAAAATCACATATCAGGGGGTTGCCATGTTGTAGGGGTGACCAGAGCAGAGGAGGCAGTTAAAACCTGGGCGGAGGAGAGACCCAGGGCCCCGACCTGCCTCCCAGATCACTTCTCAAGGTGTCGTCGCGCGGGGGGCCCAGGTCGCAGCCGACAGGAAATAAAGAAGCTGCGGGAGCATGGCCAGGCTGACCCCCTGGGGGCTGCCCGGGGCCTGGGAGGCCACGGTGTGAAGGAACGGTGAGCCATCCGGCCCTCAGGGAAGAGGCTGGGATCCGGAGAGTCACCGGGAAGACCTCTGCTGGGCTCGGCTCCGCTCGCCACTCCGCCCCCAGCACATGAGTCTGGGGGCTTCCTGGGGGGCCGCCCGGGTGCACACACGCAGGCTCGCAACTCACCTGCTTGGAGAAGCTCATCCTGACTGACTGAAGCCCCATTTTGGGTAGAGAAGTTCCATCAATCAGTCAGTCATACGCTATGAGCAGAGCACTGAGCTAGGTGCTTTGGAGAGTACAATACAACACATGATTCCTGCCTACAAGGGGCGTACATATTGAGGTCCCTCCCTAGGCTGCAGGAACAGGGAGTGTGAGCAGGAGGTATGAGTGGGGTGTGTGCCCTGCGAGTGTGAGTTGGGAGTGAGTGGGGAATATGAGCGGTGAGTGGGAGTGGGGGGATGTGAGCAGGGAGTGTGAGTGGAGAATGTGACGTGTGATTATGAGGGGAGTCTGACCTGTGAGTGTGAGCAGGAAGTGTGAACTTTGAATCTGAGCAGAGAGAATAATCAGGAGGTGTGAGGGGGAAGTGTGAGCAGGGACTGTGAAGCATGAAGGGGGAGTATGAGCCATGAGTATGAGTGAGGAGTGTGAGCAGGGAGTGAACTGTGGACTGAGTGCTTGGGACAATACAACAGAGTTAGACACAAGGGGCGGGAGCAGCTGGGTCATCAGCGAGGGGCCGATCATCTGGCTTCCTCCACCGATGGGGCTGGTAGATGCCAGTTCCCAGAGCCCACAGCCCAGTCCCCTGCCTTCAGAACTCCTGAGGACCCCCAAACCCCAGACCTGTTCTGCCAAAGCATCTGCCTCTGTCCAGAGTCAACCACTACCCTGTCCTCCAATCCGTCACCAACACCTGCCGGTATCACCTTCACAATATCGCCAAGATCCAGCCTTTCCTCTCCATCCAAACGGCTATCGTGCCGGTACAAGCTCTCATAATATCCCGACTGGATTATTGTGTCGGCCTCCACTCTGATCTCCCTTCCTCCCGTCTCTCCCCACTCCAGTCTAGTCATTCCGCTGCCCAGATCATCTTCCTACAGAAACGCTCTGGGCGTGTCACTTCCCTCCTCAAAAACCTCCAGTGGTTGCCTATCGACCTTTGCACGAGACAAAAACTCCTCACTCTTGGCTTCAAAGCTCTCCATCACCTTGCCCCCTCCTACCTCACCTCTCTACTCCCTTTCTACCGCCCACCCCGAACACTCCACTCCTCTGCCACTCACCTCCTCACCGTCCCCTGTTCGCACCTGGCCCACGTCCTACCGCTTTCCTGGAATGCCCTCCCTCCTCACGTCTGCCAAACTAACTCTCTTCCCCTCTTCAAAGCCCTACTGAGAACTCACCCCCTCCAAGTGGCCTTCCCAGACTGAGCCCCCCTTTTCCCTCTGCTCCCCCTCCACCCTCTGCTCCTACCCCTTCCCCCTTCCCCTCCCCTCAGCCCTGTGCTCATTTGTAAATATTATTACTCTATTTATTTTGTTAATGAGGTGTACATCCCCTCGATTCTATTTATCTTGATAATGTTGTCTTGCTTTTGTTTTGTTCTCTTTTGCTCTGCGGTCCGTCTCCTCTGATTAGACTGTGAGTCCTTCACTGGGCAGGGACTGTCTCTATCTGTTGCTGAATGGTACATTCCAAGCGCTTAGTACCGTGCTCTGCATATAGTAAGCGCTCAATAAATACTACTGAATGAATAAATGAAAGCTTCCAGTACCTCAGCTTGTAGGACCTCCACCCAAACCTCTTTCTGAACCTCCGGCCGGACCTCTGACCTAATCTCCTGCCAGACCTCTGCTGCTTCCGAGCCTCAGCCCGGACCTCTGGCGGGAGCCTCTGGCTTGACCTCTGACCAAACCTCCGGCCGCTCCCTGAGCCTCTGCCTGGACCTTGGACCAGGCCTACGCCCGGACCTTCATCATTGCCTGCTGCCCAGCCCTCGCCCCTCTAGGCCAAATCGCCGGTGGCCCTCGGGGGGCTGGGCCACCCTGTCTGTCTTCTTCCCAGAGCAGGAGGATCCAATCAGAAGCCAGCGAGCCCTCGGAGTCGGAGGGGAAACGGTGCCCGTTGGCTGGACTGTGAGTGGGGCTCTCGGCTCCCAGCTGGCCGGAAACTGCTGGTCTCCAGTGACCTTCTTCTGTCCCCACTCCACTTCGCTGATCCCAGACCCCGCCCAAGACCCCCCCCCCCCGCACCATACACACACATACACACACCGTGAGGAGGGCAAGAGATAGGGCTCCTGTCTCCACCTCCAGGAGGCTGCCCCAAGTCCCCGTTCTGAAAGGATGTGGGTCTCTGGGCCCATATTCCACATTCCTCCACCTGCCCAGCATTTGGCCCATGGCACAGTGATCACTGACTTGGAGAAGAGTTGGAATATCCTATGCATATCGCTGTCGGCCAGTGTCCCCCGGGCCTCTGCCTCCCTTGCTTCCGTCGTCATCCTCTTCACCACTGAAACCATCACCACCACCATGGCCACCGAAGCCACCATCACCATTATCCCATTCACCACCACCTAAAAAATCACCACGACCCATCACCACCACCGCCATCCCAAATCACTAACATCTCGACCACCATCATCACCAGCAGTGCCACTAAAACCACCTAAACACAATCACCGTGACCACTGTGACCACCACCACTGTGACCATCCAGCACCACTGCCACTAAAACCACCTAAACACAATCACCGAGACCATCCCAATCACCACCATCATCGTTATCACTATCACCACCAGCCCCTTCACCTCCACCTCCACCAGCACCTTCGCCACCCTCATTTCCAGTTCCAGGGGAAGCTCGAGTGGCTCCTACCTTGGGGTGCTTGCTGACCCGACTGGCTCTGGAACTGAGCGTAAGGTTTACGTGAGCCTGTGGTGAAGAGGGATCCATCTGGAGGGAGGCTCTGTGGTGGCTGAGGGGTATGTTTCTGCAATAGGGAAGGTGGACCGAGTGTTTTCAGAGAGCTGACATGAGGTGAGAGAATACTTGGCGTGAGCCTAAAAGAAGAAAACAGAAACAGCTTGGTCAGAGGGAAGGAAAGGGGATGACAGCCAACTCTGGAAACGCTCCCACCCCCCACCCCCAGGGGTGTCTTCAGAAATCAACCGTGTTGGAACTGAATCGGACCCGTGCCTTTTTAAAGCACCGTGAAAGAATCGTTAGCTTCCCCAGGAAGATGCCCTGGCCAGCTATCCTGGATTCAGCAGACAACCATTTCCCCGACTAAGCCCTCATTTCCTTTTCTCCTACTCCCTTCTGCTTCGCCCTCGCACTTGGATTTGCCCCTTTTATTCACCCCTCCCTCAGTCCGACCGCACTTACGTCCACATCCATCATTTATTTATATTAGCATCTGAGTCCCCCTCTAGATTGTAAACTCGTTGTGGGCAGGGAACGTTTCTACCATCACTGTTATACTGTACTCTCCCAAGCATTTGATACTGTGCTCTGCACACAGTAATCTCTCAATCGATCTAGCAGTGGCATTTATTGAGCCCTTACTATGTACGGAGCACTGTATTAAGAGCTTGGGAGAGTTCAATCCACCAGAATTAGCAGACATTTCCCTGCCCTTAAGGAGCTTACTCAATCAATACAATTGATCGATTGACTGTTTGCATCTACCCCAGCACCCAGGATATAAGTGCTTATTAAATGCTCTAACTCCCATTTTAGACACACACGGCGCACTCAGACAAGAGCTCATGCTGCCCACACGTGGACAGGGAACGCCCCCACCCCGAGTGGGCCTGGGGTTTGAGAGAGCAAGGAGGTACCAACCACCACCACCTCACCGCCCCCTGCAACATTACGAACCTCCCCGCAGGGTCGAAGCTGAATCCGTCAGCTGGTCTAAGGGTCGGGGAGGGCGGGATCCGGGTGGCTTCTTCCCTTCCTCCCCTCGCTGCCCCCCAGCTGGTTCTGGCAGTGGGGGCTCCACCCCTCCGCCCTTCGCTGCCCGGCAACTGGTTCTGGCCATGAGAGCTCCTCCACCTCCACCTCTTGCTGCCCAGCAGCTGGTTCCCGCCAGGGCCCGCCTCAATTTGGGAGTGAGAGACCGTGTTTGGTTTGGATGGATCATGTGTGTGGCTTCCTGCCTCACCCTCACCCAGTTCCCCAATTCTGTGTTGGAATCTGGCTTGGGGGTTCTTCCGCTGACCTCCCCATGCAGACCACCAGTCCAGGGCCGAGGGTTCCGGCTGCCCTGCTCCTGCTATTGGCCAAACCCCGCTTCCCCACCAAAATCTCCCACCGTGTTCACAGTCATCCCTCCCTCCACGGCATCTTCTACAGTGCTCACAAAGATCTCCCCGACAAAGATCTCCCACCAAGCTCACAGTCCTCCCACCCAAAATTTCCCTCACTGCTCAGTCTCAGCCCAATCTCCCACAACACTCAGAGTCTCCCCGTCAATGTTTTCCCCAGTGTTCACAATTCCTCTTCTCTGAACTCCCTCCCTCTTCATATCCTCCAGACCAGGGCTCTCCCCATCTTCCCAGCCCTTCTAAAGTCACCTCTGGTTTCACTTCCCCAAATGCCAGCCCCCTATTTGGCACCCACTGTGCCCTTTAATACTCTCAGTCACTGGTAGCATTTTGGCATACAAGTTCTTACTTAGGTACTCATCCACCCACATAACCACTTTCTTCCTTCCTCTTGTTCGAAATTGAGCATCTGTCTACCCTGGACAGGGGCAGGTATCGTGTCTACCATATTCACTGTACTCTCTCAAGCAGCTAGCGCAGTGCTCGGCACAGAGCAGGTGCTCAATAAATACTACTGATCGATCACCTGGTTAAAAATGGAGAGAAAACATCAGTTGGAAAAGGAAAAAATCCCAGTCCCTCCAGATGGCTCCCATTTTTTCACAAAGGAAGACAGACCACAGGGAGGCCAGACATTCTAGGGAAGCCGTGTTTCTCGGAGGATCCAGGCGGTGGGGGGGGGGGGGTAATAATAATACTGCTGGTATTTGTTAAGCGCTTACTATGTGCCAAGCACTGTTCTAAGTGCTGGGGTAGATACAAGGTATTCAGGTTGTCCCACATGGGGCTCATAGTTTTAATCCCCATTTTACAGATGAGGTAACTGAGGCACAGAGAAATTAAGTGACTTGCCCAAAGTCTCACAGTTGACAAGTGGCAAAGCCGGGATTAGAACGCGTGACCTCTGACTTTCAAGCCCGTGCTTCTTCCACTAAGCCAAGCTGCTTCTCTTAAGCATTTGGGGATGGCAGTGGCAGGAGTTGGGGGGAGTTATGAGGGGGGAGATGGTCCCAAGTCCCTGGGAGGGCCACAGCCACTGTGGGTCTGTTTCCTGTATGAAAGCCCCATACCGGTCAGCCAAGCCATGCGGAGCTTCATCAGGCAGAGTCTCGCTTAGCTGAGACCAGAACGTCTGGGCCCTCGGTGAGGGTTGGGAGATGTGGGGCGTGCTGACATTCCCAACCCCTGCCAAGGCAGCGGGGTCTCCACAGACTCTAGCAGGCAGCGGCGGGGGCGGGGGGGCAGGGGGTTGTCTCTGGAAACACCAGCAGGCGACGGGGGTTTCCAGAGATAGGGGCGGACAGGTCTCCCCAGACACCAGTGGGTAGGGGTGTTTCTGGAGATTCTGGCGGGAAGGTCTCGGCTCTTTTGGAAGGCAGCAACTTGCCAGGGGTCAGGTGTCTGGTTAAGGTTTCAGAAAGGGGCCCACGGTGCGTGGTGGGGCTGCGGGCGAGGGATCGAGGGGCCAGTCCCCTTCTCTGAAGTGGCTCATGTCATGTTCCACTTCCGTGCCCAAACCAGATGGCCGGTGGACACCATCCAGCCTTAGAGGGTCATCTGTGGCAAGGAAGAACAGAGTCCATTTGGTTTCCAGTTGGAAGACTTCCTCGTAAGGGGAGTAAAACCTTCCTCCAAGACAAGAATGAGCAAAGATTTCCATCTCTTCCCTCTCACTGAGGAGAGTGTGTCCTGCTGGGCACATCAATCTGTCAGGGTTGATTGAGCACTTACCATGTGCAGAGCACTGTACTAAACACTTGGGAGAGTACGATACCACAGAATTGGTAGCAATGATCCCTAACTACCAGGAGCTTACAGTCTAGATGGGGAGATGGACATTAAAATGAATGACATTGTATTGTACCCCCAGTGCTTAATACAGTGTTCTGCACATAGTAAGCACTCAGTATCATTGATTGATTGATAGATTATGGAAATGTTCATAAGTGTAGTGTGGCTGAAGATGGGGGGAGACGGGTAGGCCCATGCTATGTACAGTGAGGAGGATGTGTCCATGCCATGTACAGTGACAAGGGTGTGTCCTTGCTGTTTACAGTGAGGGAGATGGGTCCACACCGTGAACAGTGAGGGGGATGAGTCCATGCCATGTATAGTGAGGAAGGTGTGTCCATGCCATTTACAGTGAGAAGGACTTGTCCATGCCGTGTACAGTGAGGGGGACGTGTCCACGCTGTGTACAGTGAGGGGAACGGGTCTACACGGAATACAGTGAGGAGGATGTGTCCACACTGTGCTAATCTGGTCTCTGGGTGGGAGCCAATGCTGAAGCTGTGTTTCTGTTCTGGATCTTGCCTTGGGAGTTTTCTGTCAGCAAAGACTCAGGAAACAGTTACGCTGAGTATTCTCTCTCTCTCATTCTCTCTCTTTTCCCTACATCCATCTGAATTTGGGCGAATCAAAGCTAATCACTGCCAGGTGTCCATCCCTAGTTGGGGGAATTTCTGGAATTTGCAGCCTCCTTTACCCTTCTCTCCACCCCAGCCCAGCCCCAATCCCCTCCTCAAGCTTTTCCCCCTCCCTCCAGCCCCTGGACTCCATCGGCCCCTCGGTCTCCCCAGCTTCCTTCAGCCCAACTCCCTCCTTCCCTTCCACCCGGCAGGGCTCTCCCATTCCGTCCCTTCTCCTGACTCCCCTCCGGGCCACCAGGAGGCCTAAGAGCCTGGCAACTGCTTCAGGTCACCAGTAGGCTGCCGCGTGGAGGCAGTCGGGAAGCTCCCTGGCCGGGCAGTGCCCCCAAATACTCTCAATCGATTCATCAACCCAAATGCCTTCCTGCCCCCAAAGACTGTCGCTGCTGGGTTTTTTCATCCTCTCATCCTCCCGCACTGACCTGCACTCCCAGCCTGGACCCTTACCCATCACCGAAGGGTTCAGCAGAGCCAGGAGGAGGGCGGGGGTCGACCCACATCTCCAGACGCCTGTGCCCGTGCCTGCGCCTGTGAGCAATTAGAAACTGAACTGGACCTCCTCACTGGTCTCTCTGCCTCCAGCCTCATCGTCTAAAGTCCATACTTCCAGGTGCAGCATGCATCATCTTCCCATAACCTCACTCAACACCAGTCTCTTCACTTCTCAAAGCTCTCCAGTGGCTACTCATCTCTCTCCCCTTCCAAGAGACCCCTGACGATCCATTCTAAGGATCTCTGCCAGCTCTCTTTAGCCTAAAGATCTGTTCTCTTCACCTGCTGCTCACCACTTGGCTCTCTGGACCTCTCCCAAGCTCTCCTCCTAACTGACACACGCAGAGAAAAAGATGTGTCTTTCAAACTCAAAGACAAAACCATTTTTTCTTTCAGGATCCTTCTCGGAGATCCCCTAGGGGATAGAGCTTGGGAGTCAGAAGACCTGGATTTTCATCCTGACTCCGCCATTAGCCTGCTGTGGGATCTTGGGCAAGTCACTTCACTTCTCTGTGCCTCAGTTTCCTCATCTGTAAAACGGTAATACTATATCTTTTCTCCCTCCTTCTTAGGCCATGAATCCTGTGCGTGATGAGAACTGTGAATCGATCTAATTATCTTGTGTCTACCATAGTTCTCGGCACAGAGTAAGCACTTAACATATATGACAACGCTTAGTAGAAGTGATAAGTTCTACGGTGGCGCAGCCATTTCTTGCCAGATGGCAGTGGGACAGGCTAGTCTATCCCAGGAAAATGACCGCCATCCCCCACCTTTAGGCTGTCCCTGTTCAGACGGGGACTCAATACAGGGCTCACCTTTGCCAGTCTTACACCCTGGACAACTGGGATGGTTGCTGCCCTCCTGTCCCGCTCCATCCTGCCCTTTCCCAGCATCCTCAGCCCCAGCCTCAACCTCAGCCCTAACCCACCTCGGCTCGGCCTCACCTGTCCCAGCCTCACTTTCAGGCCAGCTCCGGCTCAGTCCCGGCTCCCTTCCCCATGGAGAACAGTGTCCTTTGATGGCAGCTGAATGGCCAGGCCCGCTTCCCTGGGGGCCACCCTTGGGGTTTCCCTGGACCCGAAGGGTTTAGTCCACATGGGTGGCCAAACGCCTTGGCTGGATTCGCCCAGCAGAGGTCAGTGGCCAGGCCGCAGGGGAGTTCAGCAGTGCCGCCTACCGCAGGTGGGTCCTGAGGCTGTGGTCACAGTTTTGGCGGGGGGGGGGTTTGATGACATTTGTTAAGTGCTGGGGAGGATACAAGATGATCAGTTTGTTCCACTTGGGGCTCACAGTCTTAATCCCCGTTTTACAGATGAGGGAACTGAGGCACAGAGAAGCTAAGTGACTTGCCCAAAGTCACACAGCTATCAAACGGTAGAGCTGGGATTAGAATCCATGACCTCTGACTCCCAAGCCTGTGCTCTTTCCACTGAGCCACGCTGCTTCTCAGTGAGGCTAGTTTCTCTGACTAATGAAAAGTTTCAGACCAAAAATAACTAACTCGTGCCTGCCCCGTTCCAGGAAGAGAAGAGAGTCCCAAGATCTGGGCTGTGAAACTCCCTTCTAATCTGTTGTGTGTCTGGTTTAGCCAATCCCTAGCCCCACAATTTACCCTGCCCACACCCTCAACAGCCTCACCATCCTGCCCTGCCCATCCCCCTGACCACCCCACCGACCTGCCCTGCGCATGCCCTGGAGGCTGGTTCTAGCACCTTCAGAACGAATGCCTCAAAGTTGGCATGCAAGCAACTGAACTCAGTAACCATGACACAGTGCTCTACAACTCTACAGTGATCCTCGAGACATAGGGTTTGGGTCTACCCGCTGGGGGCTTCTTTTCTAAAATGACAGCTGTCACTAGGCAATACCAAGTCCTGGGTCAGAAGGGAGGGCGGGCAGGCAAGGTGAGCATCAGCCCCTCCGCCCCCCTCTCGTAATGGAGCTGGGCAACACTGCCTGCCTCTGAAGCTCCTGATTCTGAACAGAACAAGAGAGACAATAAGGCATGGTGTGTGGGCTTTTGTTCCGCTTTTGGCCCAGGGCACCACTGGGAAACAGGGAATCCTGTCCTTCGTTGGCAGCTGGCACCCAGACAAAATGGCCCCACCCCACTGAGACTGGGCAGCTCTGAGCAGTGACCCCAGCAGGCCACTTCCTAGATCTCCTGGGGGACTCAGGGAACTCTGCCAGGGTGAGCCACTCATTGCATTTCCCCTGCCATAGCAGTCACAACTAGAGGCCACCCTTTGGCATTCACAACTGGCCTGTCCAACCCCACTGGCTCTAGCCTTGAGGCCAACCTGGCCTCAGCATCCTTCCCAATAGATCACGGGGGAGGGAGAGGGGCTGAGGCCTAAAATCCTTCCACATTCACCCGAATACCACCCCCAGGGACAGGGAGAGACTGGGACTGAAGTCCTGGAGTCCCATCCATTATGAGCCAAGCCAATTTATGCATGCCAACAGAGCCCTATCCCACCCTCAAGAGAGGGCCTCTCTTTCTCCCGAAGATTCCAACCTGGGGGAGGAAGGACGGTCTTGTGCATCTGCTGGATGCTCCCAGGCACTTAGCACAGCATTTCTGTCGGGAGGCACTCGGTACATACTGTTCTTGCTCCTCAGGTGGGGGCTACCCCATCACAGTTGGGAGTACTGGAAGGATCTCCGGGGGGTGCACAAGATGGGGCACTTTAGGGTCCCTTCAACCACCTCCGCCAACATCGGCAAATCCAGCCAAGGCCAAAGGTGCGCAGGGAGAGGGAGCACAGGTGAAAATTCAGCAGTCACCTTTCCCCAGGACTGCAGCCTCCCAGCTGCCCTCCTCTGGTCAAGTAAAACATCTGAGAGCCAGACCCTGTGGCCGGAAGGGTGCCCGGAGGCCCCTCCGAAGCCACAGCAGAAGGGCACGTGAGTGATGCCCTGTTCTCAGATGGCCGACACTCACAGGAGAGAAGTTTCGCCTGAGTCCTTCAGAGCCTGGCTCCTGAGAGACCATCTTACCCAAGTCCCCCCGCCAGTCAGCGGCCACTATAAATCAGCATTCGGGACCTGTACGGCCGGCGACAGCAGACCACCTGGCCACCGTTCCAAAAGAACCCGCGATACCCCAACACCACGTGACGTGAACGTACACCAAACCCCGGGACCCTCATTTCATAGGGTAAAAAATATTTGTCAGTCACAAACTTCTGTTCTCAATGAAGTATGGAGAGAAAGTACTGTAAACTCACATGACCTGGTGAACAGAGAATTTGGGGCAAGTCTGTGTGCAAGAAAAATACTCTATGAGTCACATAAAGCCAGGATAAATACACTTGTCAGGAAATCAGATCCTGTTAGGACTTTCCAAGTGAATTAGATATTGGTGTCAGACGTTTAACAGGTCTCCACAAACTGCTTGGGAAAAGCAGGGGTCGTGCTAAGTATTGACTTTGGCAGGAAGGGTGGAATGTGGGTATCTTCCTCATCTTCTTCATGTCCTAAAAAACCACATTTCCATCAAATTCTGGATCTCCTATGCGCCCAAGTGGACACTGTGAACCCTGGCAGGGGCAATGAGAAGCGACAGGCAGGGTTTTAGCATCCCTGCATTTCATTGCTCGAGGTGGGACATTTGGGGAGCGGTCAAGTGAGACCTTTCCAGGGGCGGGGCCAGTAGCCACTGTCACCCAGTGCCCATGTTCTCTGCCCACCTTGGATTTAGTCTTGGCCCTGGAGACGGGAGGAGGAAGCAGCTCACTCAAGAAATTTGGGGAAGGGGTTTAATTCAAATAAACCCAATATGGACCCAGACTTATGCTGGCATATGTGTGTAATTGTGTGTGTGTCTATACAAACAATTGTCCTTTTGTAAAAAAGACACCACTGACAATGAAGTTCACCTATGATCACGTGTGTGGCTGAGAAGGCCAATATGGGACCCATAGTCCCAACCACATTGTGCCCACACCAAAAGCTGTGCTTTATTTTGTTATCATGTTCCATGTTTGCAGCAATTGGAGCCATTTTTCCTTTCCCTCATCTCTGTTCCTTATGAAACTTTGGCTCCAAAAGAGCTGCTTCGGTCTCAGTAACAATACACCAATCAATCTGTCAGTCAGTCAATCACCAGGCCATCACCCACCGAGTCAGTAAAATGCAACACTGTCCGAGGCTTTGCCTAAACTCATCCTTAAAGCATTGCCTCAGCCCTCCCGGCTTTCAGTTCACCAAATTCAGCGCCCTATTCAACGGTCGTTTGGATCTCCCGCCGTCATTCCTTCTCCTCACGTGTTCCGCCCAGCACTGTCGTGTTAACGTGAACGCAGCCTCGATGCTTAGAGACTGATGCCGTGCCAGAACTGGATCATCTGTGATCTTATCTATCTGCCATGGAGCCCGGCCCGTATTCAGCATCAAGGAGCTGCTCGAGGAGCCAGGCGTGGCGTTTGTGAGGAATCTGTGCCCCTCAGCTGGAGGGAAGGTTGGATGGCATATCGACTTCCATTTAGGCTTCTGTCCATATCGACTTCCATTTAGGCATTTATTCATCTACATATTTTTGCCCTTCTCTTCTTCTAGCTGTAAGTTACCGCAATGCCCGTCTCCCCTGCTAGACCGTAAGCTCCTCAAGGGCAGCGATGAGGTCTTCGGGCCCCAGGTACCCTGTCTAAGAGGCTGCTAGCTCTTTTCCATGAGCTCCGACAGCTCTCTCAAGATGGGACCCCCATCACCTCTCCAGGGCTGGGCCTGGGGGCAGCTCCCCAGTGACTCTGGGGCCGGGGGAGCGTAGGAGCTGTCAGCCAGGTCATCGACAGCTACTGACCTCAAAAGCAAAGAGAGAGGAGAAAGGGTCTGGGGGATGGTAGGAAGGGGAGATTTTCCCCAGCTGGCAAGTGGCCCAGAGCTGCCAGGCCTAGGGTGCCCAGCCTTGGAAGGGCTAGTCATGACCGTTCCGGGCCGGAGAGCTCTGTCTGCATCTTGGGGTGCCAGCTCAGTGGCTCTTGTGTTTAACAGGAGGCTCACGGCCCCATTTATGTTGGGGAGGGGAAAAGTGAAGGCGAGAACATGTGCAAGCGGGAGGGGGCCAAGCTCCTGGTGGGGCCAAAAGGAGCCGGGAATGTCCACCTGCAGGTCACCATGGGCAACCACCACACTGTGATCCCAGACTTGGCAAACACCCACTGTGGGGAAGAAGATGGTGGTGAAGGACACGGCTTGGGCCCGAGCAGGGGGATTCTAGACCTGGACCCACACTGAGATCATCTTATTTTCAGTGTTTAGAAGGTTTCCATGGTCAAGGGAGAACTGAACCACATGACCCAGAGGCTAGGAATGTTGGGAAAGCAGTGAATGGCCTCCCTACATTCCAGGCTGGGCTTCCCCTCTGGGTCAAGACCATCCACATCCTGACCTAACCAGAGAATCAGAACCATCTCCCCATGTCCTTGAGAAGTAGCATGGCTTAGAGGAAAGAGCACAGGCTTGGGAGTCAGAGGACTTGGATTCTAATCCCGGCTCCGTCACTTGGGTGCCATGTGACCTTGGGCAAGTCACTTAACTTCTCTGGGACTCATTTCCCTCATCTGTAAAATGGGGATTAAGACTGTGAGCCCCACGTGGGACAACCTGATTCCCCTATGTCTACCCCAGCGCTTAGAACAGTGCTCGGCACATAGTAAGCGCTTAACAAATACCAACATTATTATTATTATTATTACCCCAGCACTCAGAAGAGTGCTTGGCACATAATAAGGGTTAACAAATGCCATAATTATTATTATTATGACCCTAACCCTAATCATGGCCTAATGGAAAGAGCCTGGACCTGCAAGTCAGAGGAACCGGGTCATCATCATTATCATCATCATCACCCAGCACTGGGAAGTTGCACAGAACCAGGATGGTCTCCTCATCACCCAGGTTGCGATGGTGTCCCCATTGCTCAAGGCTGGGACATTCTTCCCATTGCCCAGGGCCAGGGCATTCTCCCCATTGCCCAGGGCCAGGATATTCTCCCCATTGCCCAGGGCCAGGATATTCTCCCCGTTACTCTGGTCCAGGATGGTCTCCCTGTTGTTCAGGGCTGGGATGGTCTCCCCATCTCCCAGACCTGGGACGATCTCCCTGTAGCTCAAGTTCAGGATGTTCTCCCCCCTACCCAGGGCCGGGACGGTCTTCCCATCTCTCAGGGCCAGGATGTTCTCCCCTCTGCTCAGAACCAGGATTGTCTCCCCATCACCCAGAGCTGGGATGTTCTCCCTGTCACCCAAGGCCAGGACATTCTCCCTGTTGCCCAGGGCCAGGATGGTCACCCCATCACCCAGGCCCGGAATGTTCTCCCTGACTCCCAGGACTAATCTCCCACCAATTCCCCATCACTTCTTCTTTCTCAGTGGCAACACACAAGCAGACTTTGAAGGAAAAGCTATGAGATAAGACTGTAAGTCCTACGTGTGACAGGGACTGTGTCCAACCTGATTGTTTCATAACTACCCCAAGCGCTTAGTGCAGACCCTGGCACAGAGTAAGTGTTTAACAGGTACCATGAAAAAGGAGTGTTGGAATAGTCCACATACCCTTCGCTGGAGTTCTCTGCCACTGGCATAGTGGCCAGGTGGTGCTGGGAGCCCATCAAGATGGGGTCCAGGGGGTGATGTCTTGAGGAGACATCATGAGAGTTTGGCAGGAGCCCAGGGGATGGTCCATGGAGAGCCGGGCCGGAGATGGGATACAGGCCTGGGAGAGGTAAACAAAGTCAATTCTGCAAACACCTGTGAGCAGCCCTCAGGCCAGCGTGAACCCTCCACTGCAGCCCACTCTGAGTAACCGCCCAAGGATGTACAACCAAAGCCTCCATCTCCTAACCGAACTCTCCAGTGCCTGGACTGCCTTCACACTAGACAACCACGATTCCTTTCTCTTAACTGACTCCTTCGGAACCTGGGCGGGCTTCATTCTAGTCAACCAGAGCCCCTTTCCCTTAACTGACCTCTCCAGCACCTGGGCTGGCTTCACACTACACAACCACAGCCCCTTTCTCGTAACCGACCACTCCAGTGCCTGGTTTGGCTTCACACTAGGCAACCACAGTCCCTTTCTCTTATCCAACCACTCCAGGACCCAGCCAGCCTTCACACTGGGCAATCACACCTACTTCAGGTAGACTGAAGATGGGGTCTGGGGGTGGCTGTCACCTGCGTATCCACCTCTGGATCTTAAATCTGGTATCTGAGGGTTGGGGAGACCAGAGAGCTTTAGGTGACTCAGGTGAAGTGGAAGCCACACTGAATTTGGTCTTTTTGGAAGCATGACTTCAAGGGAGGAAAGTTCTCTCTGTTTCTTCAATCAATTGGAATGATTGAATGACTAATTGATTGGCCAGACCAAGATACATCAGGCTCTTCAGTGGATTTGGGGAAAACAAAGACGCATGTACACTTCTTTGCCTTCCCCAGTTGATCCTGACTCCTAGTCACGCTATTCTACCACTTCTGAGATTTCCTCTTTCTCATCTTCCTCGATAAAGAGCAGCATTTATTGGGTGCCTCCAGAGAGCAAAGCGCTAAGCTAAGCACTTGGGAGAGTACCACAGAAGTAAGACATATGACTCTAACTTCAATACTTAGGTAGATATAAATATCCTTATTTACTTGGAAATGTATTTGTGGAGTCAATAATTTATTCTATGCCATTCTTTTATGTAACAACCACATTTTCAGCTACATCTTCCTGCTTTCACCGTTGAAACTACTAGCACGGTCCAGGCACTCATCGTATTCCATCTTGACTACTACATCAGCCTTCTCGCGGGCCTCCCCGTCTCCTGTCTCTCCCCTCTCCAGAGTCCACTTCGCTCTTTTCTCTGGATCATTATTCTAAAGAATTATTCTATATACATCTCCCCGCTTTTCAAAAGCCAGTCATCTCATCATCAAGCAGAAACTCCTGCTCACCGGCGCTAAGGCCTTCAATCAGTTGTCTCCCATCTACTTATCCTCACTGTTCTCCCAGTGCATCCCCTCTTACAGGCTTCAGTCCTCACATGCCAACCTACTCACTGTGCCTTACTCTCACCTCTCTCACTGTCGACCTCTTGTTCACAAGCTCTCTCCTCTGGGAACCCCTTCCCCTGCACATCTGGTGGACCACTGCTCTCCTCAGCCTCAAAGCTCTTCTAAAATCACATCTCCGCCAAGAGACCTCCCTTGATTGTCTCATCTCCCCTCCCTATTTCCCCCCTACTCCACTGGCACCTGTGCCCTTGAGTCCACACCTCCTAAGCATTTCTCAAGCCTACCCCTACAGCACTTATGCACATATCTTTCAGATCTGTTTCTTCCACTTACCTGTAATTTATTTTAGTGTGTGTTTTCCCACCTAGACATAAGGTCCATGAGGCCGGGGATTGTGTCTACAAACACTATAGTCCTGTTTGAAGTGTTCACTATCGTGCTCTGCACACAGTAGACTGGAAACTCCTTCAGGGCAGGGATCATGTCCCCTGACTCTATCATACTCTCTCAAGTACTCAAAACAGAGCTCTGCAACACAGTAAACACTCTGTAAACACTATTATTTGTTAGATGACCGGGATTTGCTCCATTTTAGAAGGGTAGGGGGCTGGGGCAGGGACAGGGAGAAACAGGGAAAGAGAAGCAGCATGGCCTAGTGGATAGAGCATGGTCCTGGGAGTCAGAAAGACCTGAGTTCTTCTGCTCCTCCACTGATCTGCTGTGTGATCTTGGACAAGTCATTTCATTTCTCTGTGCCTCAGTTACCTCATCTATAAAATGAGAATTAAACTATGAGCCCCATATGGGACATGGACTATGTCCAATCTGAAAAACTTGTATCTACCCCAGCATTTAATATAGTGCCTGGCATATAGTAAGTGCTTAACAAATGCCACTGGGGAGAAAAATGGCAATGGAAGAGGAATAATAATAATAATAATAATGGCATTTGTTAATAAGCATTTACTATGTGCAAAGCACTGTTCTAAGCCCTGGTGAGGATACAAGGTGATCAGGTTGTCCCACGTGGGGCTCACAGTCTTAATGCCCATTTTTACAGATGAGGTAACTGAGACACAGAGAAGTTAAATATTTTGCCCAAAGTCACACAGCTGACAAGCGGCGGAGCTGGGATTTGAACCCATGACCTTTGACTCCCCAGCCCAGTCTTTCCTCTGAGCCACGAGATTTGGGAAAGGGGAAAGGGAGAAGGGACGGGAGGGAGGAGAAACAGCATGACCTAATGGATAGGGCAAGGCACTGGGATTCAGAAGGACCTGGGTCCTAATCCTGGCTCCGTCACTTGTCTGCTGTGTGATCTTGGGCAAGTCACTTAACTTCTCTGGGCCTGAGTTACCTAATCTGTAAAATGGGGACTAAGACTGTGAGCCCCATGTGGGACGGGGACTCTACCCAGACCGACAGCCTTGTATCTACTCCATTGCTTAGTGCAGTGCCCGGCACATAGTAAGTGCTGAACAAATACTATTTTAAAAAAAACAGGGTCAGAAGGGAAGCCCTCCAGGCTGCTGCTGGCCCTCCATCCATGACCCCAGCCCTCCCCCTCTGCCTTTTCCCACACACTAAAGTTTGGGGGAAATGGCAGAGGGTGTCAGCAGCCTCCTGGGGTGTAGGCAGACAGACCCTGAGTCACCACAGGATCCCCTCCTAGGCCTGCTCTCCTGTCAACTCACACCTCTTCACACATTGCCGACTTTGATTTGTAAAGTTGTGACATTCTTTCGATAGTATTTATTGAGCACTTACTGTGTGCAGAGCACTGTACTAAGACATCCATCCAAACACTAAAGGTTTTAACCTCTGGCTCTCACAGCTGCTCCCCAGTAGCAACTGGGGACCGTGGTGAGGAGCTGAATGACAATCATAGGATCCTCAGCAGCATGATGCCCATAGAGAGCATGGTGGAGGCCCATCTACTCTGGTACACTCTGGGGCTACTGGACCCCAGAAGCCAGAGAGTCATGAGGCCAGCTTACCAGTCAGCAGGTCATGGCCCGCGATCCGGACGCCTGGCCCATCCAGGCTGGGCACCGGTCCCGGTGGGAGGAGTTGCCGCAGCCCCAGGCCCCGGGTCAGCGCGTCAGGCTCCACGTCAGCTTGCGGCTGCAGCTGGAAGGTGAGCAAACAGAAGGGTCAGATCAAGGATGGCCACGGTGTCGTCCCGGACCTCTCGCTCTCTGCCTCTGGTGCCGGACCGGGATCCGGCTCCAGGTCCCCTCGCTGGGAACGTTAGAGAACCTGCCGAGGTCCAGCCCTCCCGGTTCGGATGAGAAAGGTTTGACATGGGCATCGGCCAGGATCATTCAGGCCATGAGCCCCTCTTCTTCCACAAGAGTGGGCTGGGAGCTTGGCCTTTTGAGGGAAGAGAAGCAGCCTGGCCTAGTGGATAGACCACAGGCCTGGGAGTCAAAAGGACCGGGGTTCTAATCCCAGCTCCACCACTTGTCTGCCATATAACTTGAGGCAAGTCGCTTCGCTTCTCCGTGCTTCAGTTATCTCATCTGTAAAATGGGGATTAAGAGGGTGAGCCCCATATGGGACAGAGGCTGTGTCCAACTCAATTTGCTTGTATTCACCCCCAACACTGAGTTCAGTACCTGACGCACAGTAAGTGCTTAACAAATACCACTATTATTATTATTATCATCATGGGCTCGGGGCCCTCTCCTGCAGACCCAGCCGAGCTGGTGGCAGTGGCAATCGGTCAAGCAGCCGGTGGACGGATCGAGGAGGGGCGATCTTCAGCCAGAGACCATGGTCAGCCCCAGGGTCCTGAGGTTCCTGAACCGGCCAGGAGCGCCCGCCCCAGCCCGCCTCCGCCCGCCTGGACCCCGGGCCCGGGTCCCAGGACGCCCGCGTGAGTCACGGGATGAGGCATCGCTGGAACGGCAGCTGTTTTCCATGTAAATTAACGTTCTGGCAGAAGGAGCTGAGGCATGTTTTCGCAAACCACAATGTCGATCGTATTAAAACCAGCAGGAGAGGAGAATTAAGAAAGAAAAGCATTTCTAATTCTCTTTTTAAACACGATGTCGTTGCCAAGCGATTGTCATGATACAATGCTCAGCTTTCACAGAAACATCCATCAGATTCTACGGCCATTAATAAAGGGTTATTGTTTGGAAGTTTACAGTTTTCTAGCCCCATCCTTTGAGCTCGACAGCCCGTCAGGCAGGGCCCAGGGACACCAGTCCAGTCGAGATTCAGACGCCCACCCACCCCCAGAACCCGACGGGGCAGGACAGGACAGATAAAAATCTGCACGTGCTGTGGCCAAAAGACCCAAATGACTAGATAGACCCTTCTCAGCCAATGCTGGGGGAGACTGACCTAGAATAAAGTACAGGGAGAGGGGCGCAACAGAATGTAAGGGTACGTCATAAGGTACGCCTTCTGAGGACCGCTGGCCGATTCCACGGCCCGTGCTCTCCCCTTCTCCGACCCGCCGGCCCGGCCCTGCAGGCGTAGACTCCAATCCTCCTCTCCCTGCTGTTCCCTGCTCCTTCTCCTCTTTCTCCTCGTCCTCATCCCCGTATCCTCCATCCCATCTCCCACCGTATTTGAAGTCCTCCCATCTCTCTCTGTTTGCCTCTTACTCCTTGCTCTCTGGGGCTGCCCACCCGGTCTTCCTCTTCTCTCCATCCTGACTTAATAATGTTGGTATTTGTTAAGCGCTTACTATGTGCAGAGCACTGTTCTAAGCGCTGGGGTAGGTACAGGGTAATCAGGTTGTCCCACATGAGGCTCACAGTTAATCCCCATTTTACAGATGAGGTAACTGAGGCACAGAGAAGTGAAGTGTACTTGATTCTATTTATCTTGATTCTATCTATCTTGATTCTATTTACTGCTATTGTTCTTGTCTGTCCATCTCCCCCGATTAGACTGTAAGCCCGTCAAAGGGCAGGGACTGTCTCTGTTACTGATTTGTACATTCCAAGCACTTAGTATACTGCTCTGCACATAGTAAGCGCTTGATAAATACGAATGAATGAATGAATGAATGAATGAATGAAAGTGACTTGCCCACAGTCACACAGCTGACAAGTGGCAGAGCTGGGATTCGAACCCATGACCTCTGACTCCCAAGCCTGGCCTCTTTCCACTGAGCCACGCTGCTTCTCTGCTGACTTCCTCCTGCTCCTGTTCCTGCTCCTCTTCCTTCTCCTCATTCTCCTTCTGCTCCTGCTCCTGTGGCTCCTCCACTCCGGTGTGTGCCTGGCTGGTTTCCGGTTTCACTCCCTGGCCGGAGGGCGAGGTCTGGTGGCTCTGCTCCAAGGGTCTCCAGCCTCACCCTGGCCGGGGGCTCGGGAAACTGCAGGTTTTCGTCCACCACCGAGGTTTGTTGAGCTGTCCCGGGAGCTGCCTGGAGCTGAACCTCTGGGTTGCCCACTTCTCTCTCCTCTCCCCTGCCCCCTCCAGCCCACATAGACCATGCTCGCCCAATGCTTATGGGCAACGCCCCCTGCTACTGCTGTTGCTGCTTCTGCAGCTACTGCTCCCAGTGTTTCTCCCACCACTACTCCTGCTGCCGTTGCTGCCGCCGCGGCTAATACCAGCCCTCCGGACCCCTTCAGCTCCAAAAGCCCCATAGACTGAGCCCTGGTTTTGAACAAGCACATCCAGCTCTGGGCTTTGGGAAGGTGGTCAATGGCTCCAACTGAGCCGGGGTAAGAGCTTCCACTGACCAGACAGTTTACCTTCTTGTGTATCTGCTGCTCCTTGGCCGAATGTGCCTTGACGTGCTTGCGGAGGGAGCTTGGGTCCGTGTAGCGTTTTGAGCACCCGGGGATCTGGCAGGCGTATGGTTTCTGTGTGGCGGGTGAGGGTGGGGGGGAAATGGTTAAAGGCCTCACCTGGCTTCGCACCCACCACCCTGCCGCCGGGCACTGGGAGCCAGGCACCCGAAAGCTTCAGTGCCCACAGCGGCGTTGGTGGCTCCCGAGGCTGCCGCCCCAGTGTTCCCCGGCCCGGTGGGGCTTGGAGCACCGCGGTGCTTAGGCTGGAGCCTGAGCGCTGAGCTCAGTCCCAGGTGGGCATAGTGGGCACTTCTGAGCTCTGAGTTGCATCCAAAACAGGCACAGTGGGCACATCTGCACTCTGAGTTCTGTCCAGGGCAGGTGCATCAGGCACATTTGAGCTCTGAACTCTGTCCCGGACAGGGGCATCAGGCACATCTGCTTTTAGCCCCATCGGGCCCAGGCTCAAGGGAAAACTCTGCATTGCACCCTCATTGGTGGGCCTGGATGAGACAGACTCCTCTGGGGCCCGAAGGTCCAGTAACAGATTTTGCAAACTCACCTGTCACCTGACCCTCCATCAGGGACTGCCCCGGGAACAAATGATTCATACCAGAGATTGAGAGGCTGGAGTCCAGTGTCCCCGACTAAACCCACCTCCCCGCCCCTCCTCGCCCTCCCTAGGCCCAAACTGGCCTGGGGGCCCGCACTCAGCTCAGACGGGACTCGCACACCCACTGTGTCCGTGTCAGGCTGGCAGGGTCCAGGGGCATCCAGGAGCCTGGAATGGGTACTCGCACACTTGCCATGTCTCCCTTCCCAGTGGCCCACCTTCCCCTTGGAGTCAGGGAAGAGGCTGCTTCCTGTCTCCCCAACCCCAGGGCCTGGGGAGCTACCTTGGTGGCAGAATTTCTCATGCTGGACCAGATATATATGTGTCAGGCTGAGCCCGGTCTGAACAATACACACGTGTGCACTCACACACACACATACACACAGAAAATCAGCACCTCCACATAGATTCAGAGGGCCATCCATGGAGAAGACCAGACAGGATCACATGTGTACAACCTCGGGGATACACAGGGACAAACTCATCCTCCGCAAGGAACACACACATGCTGTCACACCAACATGTAGGGAAACGCAGTACCTCCCCGGGGACGCGGGTGGAACGCTGGGCACAGGGAATGCTGAGAAGGGAGCATCCACTCATGGGCAAAGCTCAAACGCTCCCCTCCATCATGCCCCATTTATATTTTTATCCCAGTTTACACCAAGAAAGCAATAACCTTAGCTTCATTCACACAATATACAGTCATGCAAACAAACCTTAGATGTGACAAATCACATGCAAACTCAAATGCACGTATGCACACACACACACGCAGGCACACGTGTACCTGATATTATCCCCGACTCGTCTTTCTCATTTTACCTGCATATTCAATCTGTCACCAAATCCTGTCAGTTCTACCTTCATAGCATCTCTAGAATCTGCTCTTTCCTCTCCATCCAAACTGCTGCAAGCTGATCCAAGCACTTATTCTCTCCCGTCGTGACTACTGCGTCAGCCTCCTCATCGACTTGCCTGCCTCCTGTCTCTTCCCTCTCCAAGTTCATACTTAACTCTGCTGCCCAGATCATTTCTCTGATAGAGCCATCCAGTCTAAATGCCCCCACTGCTCAAAAACTTCCAGTGATTGCCCATCCATCTCCACATCAAACAGCAAATCCTTAGTACTGGTTTTAAGGCACTCAATCAGCTTGCTCCTTCCTTCCTACTTCACCGATTTCTTACTACGCCCAAGCCCACACACTTCGCCCCTCTAACGCCAATTCACTCTCTATACCTCAATCTTGTCTATCTCACTGTCGACCCTTCGCCCACATCCTCTTTGGATTGGAATTCTCACCCCCTTCATATAAGACGGTCCATTACTCTATCCTCCTTTAAATCCCCCCTAAAATCACATCTCCTCAAAGAGGCCTTTCCCAACTAAATGCTTATATCTCCTCCCTGCCCTCTCCACTGGGTCGCCTACGCCCTTGGCCATATATCCGTTAAGCACTTGGACCCCCACCACGGCTCCAAGGCACTCATGTCCGGAACCTCATACTCTATTATTTCCCCTATTCCTTATCTCTTTTAATGTCGGTCTCCCTCTGTAGACTCGAGCTCCCCGTGGGCTGGGATCACGTCTGCTAATTGTATTACACCTTACTCGCTCCAGGGTCGGTACAGTGCGCGGCACGCAGTAAGCACACGGTAAATACCAGGCATATGTGCTCCCTCAGCTTCTGGTACACCAACATCACTGAGGGCAGCTGCCCAAGGGACCAGCTCTCTCCCACCGGGATGACCAAGCTGCTTCTCCCTCCCGGTGGGTCTCAGACCTCACACACGGAAGCCCCCCGCAGACAGGCTCACACACAGCACAAATAGACACTGGCACCCACCCTGCATGCACGCACACACTCACACCGTGGCTAGGGGGCCAGGCCCCCGCAATCTCAAGGCCCCCAACCAACACCCCCAGTTCTGCCCAGGAACCCTTGCCCATCTGGGGAATCCCGCTCTCAGACCAGCCCCTGGCACAACATCTCGCCTTCCTGGGCCAGCCGGCCGGCCCAGAATTTGGGTTTTCCTGAGGGCACTAGCCCGTGAGGCTACGGCTGGGGGTCCTGGGAGGCCTCTGGGTGCCACAGCAGTTCCCTTTAGCCTCCTTCCCCTGTATCCCCTCCATTCCCTTCCTCTCCCCCACTTCTTTCTCCCTCCCTCCAGCTCCCTTTCCTTCATCAAGCTCCCTCATCCTCCTTTACCTGTCACTCCCTCTCACCATTGCCACCATCCCCTCTCCCCAGGACCCTTTCCCCTTAAAGAACTCCAGGACAGTTCAAGAGCTTCTTCTCTATGTAGGTGCAGCACCCCTCCCCACACGACCCCACCTGCAAAATCATAAAGTGGCGGGCAGGGCTGGCAGAGGAATTAGAGAGCAAGCAGGAAGCCAGCGAGGGAGAGGAGTAGGAGACCGGCTAGGGCAGCTAGAGAGGCCGTGGACCGACCCCGTCACTGACCCGTGGCCCGAGCTTGGCCTCGAGGGACGGGTTCTCCGGCCAGACCAGGAGGGCCATCCCCCTTCCGGCCTCCAAGCCCGATTGTCCGCGGCTGGGCCGTTCGGGCGGAGGTGCTCAGGATCCCACAGGGAGCGAGTGGGTGCGTGGGCAGGGGGTCGGAGCCCGGGACAGCCTCTCCCTCCGGGGGGGCCAAGCTGGGGATGCTGACTGCCCTCCCCACCTGCCTGACCCTGACCCCCATTTGGACCCTGACCCCTATCTTGCCCCTCGCCCCGATCCAGGACCTGATCCCTGTCTGACCCCAGATCCCTGTCCAGCCCCTGACCCTGGTCAGGCCCCTAACCCCTAACTCCCCACCCTGGGAGTGAGCTGGGGTGTCTTCCGGAGTAGGTCCAGTATTTTCAGCTCTCATGTGCTCCTCCATAACCCTGACCGCCCCCCACGAGCACGGCCCCCTGGGGGGCACTGGGTATTGTTCACATCTGGAGGGCCAGAGGAAGACCCCGACCAAGGCTCCTCATATGCGGACAAACATGTCCACACTGGGGGCGGGGGAGAGGGGAGCACAGCTCCATCACTCTGAACAGCTTCTCACAATGTCACTTGCTATGTTCTCCGAGAAAGCTATGGAGCCCACAGCTCTGCTCAAACCCTTGCCCCATCAAGTGCTCGCCTTCTTAGCTGCCTTATCTCAGCCATCCCATCCATCTCATCTTGCCTGTCTCATCCACCTCACTCACCTCTCTTGCCTCATCTCAGTCCTCCCATTCCTCTAGGATATAAGCTCGCTGCGGGCAGGGAACGTCTACCGACTCTGTTGTATTATATTCTCCCAAGTGCCTAGTACAGTGCTCTGTATATAGAAAGCACTCAATATATACCACTGATCATCTGTTTGATTGATCTAGCTCACTTCGCCCACCTCATCTCGCTTGGTTCATTCATCTCGTCTTGCCCCTTTCACCTGCCCCATCTCAGTCGCTCCACCCATCTCAACTAAATCACCTCATCTTAGTCATCCCACCTCGTCCAACTCACCTGACCCATCTCACTCGCCTCGATCGCCTTGTGCCCATCTGCTCGGTTAGGACCGGGACCCAGTTCTGTTCTCAGCGCGTGGCCTGAAGCCTCGGGGGCTGGGAGACCTCAGGAGCCAGGCCATTGGCAGCCCCGCCCACCCAGGGAAGAAGGCAGGCCTTCTCCCAACCCTTTCCCCCCACCGCAAACACCCCTGAGTCACAAGCTCCTCCAAATCCGCCCTGCCGATTGGCCGCCCCGGCCCAGGCCGGTCCCTCGGGAGCCGCCCGGCGGTGGAGGGATGTGGGACTGGGACTTGGGAGCTCGGAGAGTTAGGAAACAAAAGGGTACTCTACCTGTCTGCTGGTTATGGCATTGCCCAGTTTAAAGACACGGGAGAAAAAGGAGGAAAGAAAAGACAATAAATAGGCAAGTTAAGGTGTTTCTCTGCAATAGGGAAGCCGACACACACCCGCGCACACACAGACACGCACGCAGACCGGGCGAGTGATCGGTGTTCGCTTGGATTGTCCCTTCTCCTGAGCCGGGTGCAGGCTGACTGGCTACACCTGCTGAATGTGGGAGCTCGGGCCCCATGGGAGCTGGAGCCGGGACCAGAGGCAGAGCCAGATCCAGGGCTGGAGCAGGGAGCCGGAGGCGGAACCAGGAACCGAGAACCAGAACCGGGACGGGAGCAAGAGCCAGACCCAGACCCGGGAGCGGGCCCGAAGCTGAGAGCCACCAGCTGCTAGTCTGCACCAGGGGGCAGTCCAGGTTCCATCAATTAATGCAGCCACTGACCGCCTAGCTCGGCTGGGACGCCCCTCGCTAGGGTTGGTTTGGCTCCCGGCCTGCCTCATCACTGAGCGCACCACCCAGGGAGCCACATGTGCCATCTGCCCCACCAAGGGTTGGAGTTTGGGCCAGCCCAGGGGCTGGGGGAGGGTGCAAAGCCGGCCAGAGGAGAGCGGGCCTGGTGGTGAGCGGGGAGTGGTTCTCCAGTCCCCAGAACTTTCAGGCGCTGTGCCCAAGGGTTGCCAGCACACAACAAATGGTCCGAGGAAATGATTTTGCAGTACTGATGATGAGTGCAGGCTGGGTGCAGATTGGGAGCAGGCTGCGAAGCGGTCGGAGTTCGCTGCGGAGGCCTTAGGAGCAGGGGAAGCCCGGGGTTTCGAGCCTGAGTGGGGCAAGGAGGGGCTTGGTTCACCCCAGAGAAGCATTTTCAACCCCAGCTGTGGCCTCTAACCACTGACTTCAGTGGACTGGACCACCAGGACCTCTCCAATCCCGTGGGGGAGACCTGGGGGGTGCCCACCTGCTCTAGGAGCCCACCCATGTGCCATCTGGATTCAGAGAGGAAGGACCTGATCCCAGGTGACTCTGAGGCAGCTGGGAGAAGCCCACCTGCTCCATCCCCCTGCCTTCGGGCTGCACAGAATCCAGGTCCACCCTACTGCCTCCTGCTTTGAGTACCCTGAGATGTGACATCCCTCGCCCCTGCCCCCCACCCCGCCCCCCGCCGCTGCTGGGCTGACCGTGTCCAGGTGTGTCCGCTGGTGCTTGGCCCGGTCACTGGAGTTACTGAAGGCCTTGTGGCAGGCTGGGTGCTGGCACAGGTACGGCTTCTCCCCGGTGTGGCTGCGCAGGTGAATCTTCAGGTTCTCCAGCCGGGAGAACGCCTTATTGCACCCTTCAAACTGCCGGAGCCGGGGACGGGGAGAGAGAGAAGCAGAGTGACCCAATTCAGCCCGGCTCCATTCTGGAAAGGATTTTAACCCTGCTGGCGGCCTGAGCCCACCTAGACTCCCCCCAGGGCTCCGGGGAAGCTATGTCTAGAAGTTAAGGAGGCCGGCCTGGGAGCCTGGGAGCCAATCTTCTCTCCCCTGCTCTTAAATCCCAGGAGTCCCTGGGACACTGGTCTGAACACAAGGAGGCCTGGGAGCTCCAGGGACCTCCACCTCTACTCTTCTCCCTCCTCCTCCCTCCCCTCCTTCAAAATACTCCCAACACCCAAAAGATCTTGAAGGCCCCTGGGAGGAGGTCGGCCCAGCCCAGCCCAGCCCGGCTCCTCCCCACCCACTCCTGGCTCCTTCTCAGCCTCCTCAGCTCTCATGAAAGCAGCAGCCTTGGAAGCAGAGGCCCCAACCCTTGGCTGGCACCACTTGGCATGACTGGGATCCGGACAACATTCTGCCTTGGTCTCTTCCGTTGGCCACCCTGCCTTCTCGGGCGAAGTGGCAGGGTTCCCTGCCTCTTCCCCATTCCCCCAGAGGACTCAACGCTTCCCATGCCCCAACCCTACCATCAACTCCATTCTTTGGGAACTAGACACAGAATTCCTCAGAATGAATTTGGAAACCTAGAGGGTGTTGACAGTTGAGAAAAAGTGCGAAACCAGCAGTCCAAAGAAGCCAAGACCAGTAGGAATGTTGTTCCTGGCTCGGTCGGCCTGAAAGGCCATCTCCGACGACCATTAGGGTGGTGGAACCAGAACCCTTCTCGATATTCGCCCTCATGGTTAGGAGTGGACCCTCCTTGACTCTCCCCTTGACTCTCCCCTCTCCATCCCTGACTCTCCCCAGTGGCCCAGCACGTACCATCCAACACCCCTGACTCTCCCCTCTCCGATTCCCCCAGTGATGCAGCATGGACCTTCCTGCACCCCTGATTCTCTTCAAGATCCCACCTGAACGGATCACCAGTGTCCCCTATCCACCTTCCAGTGACACCTCAGGAGCCTTTCAGCAGCGCAATTGCTCCAGGTCCCTCCCCTCCCTGTGAACCCAGGGCACCCAGGTTCCTCACTCCCCATATGACCCCCAGACAAGTTTGACAGTGGAAGGGGATGGTGGCCTCATTTCCTCTCACACACAAGCCCCTTCCAGGTGGTCTTCCCTTAGTTCAGCCTCCTTCCTTTCAGAGGAGGATGCCACTGGCCCCAATTTCGACTCGAGCCACCCAGACGGGCCACCTCACTCACCCTGAGGTCCAAAGCGGTCTGAGGTCAAGTCCTGAACGGCCCAGCCTGGAAGCCGCAGCTGCCGCCATGCATCCGAAAGGGCTGATGTGCCCACAGCTTGTGGGGCTCCAGTGTGCGTCACGGGCCACCCGCTGACTGGCCCCGTTTTGGGCCAGGGATAGCCCAGTGTCCTCAGGAGAGTCCTGCCCCCAAAACATCCTCACCCCTCCTTGACATTTCTGGAATGTCCCCACTCATGGGGATACCTGGGAATTCAGTGCCCTCGGTCCCCAAAGGCTCAGGCTTCCAGAGGGCCGTGTTCTTTCCCAGGGACCTCAGAGAGAGGGCTGGGAGGGTCACTAGGCTGCAGGCTCAGGCCTGTGGGGACAGGGTGGGCCCTCACCTCTGACACCCACCCAGAAATCCTGCCTTGCCCTCATCTCTGGCTTGGGAACACCAGTTCTCCTTCATCAAAACTAAGGACCTGCAAATTTTATACAAATATAAAAGATAAAAATACAGGTGTATATATATATATATATATATACATATCTACATACACATTTTATATATCTAGTAATAATGATAATGGTAGAGAAGCAGCGTGGCTCAGTGGAAAGAGCACGGGCTTTGGAGTCAGAGGTCATGAGTTCGAATCCCGGCTCTGCCACTTGTCAGCTGTGTGACTGTGGGCAAGTCACTTAACTTTTCTGGGCCTCAGTTACCTCATCTGTAAAATAGGGATTAAGACTGTGAGCCCCATGTGGGACAACCTGATTCCCCTATGTCTACCCCAGCGCTTAGAACAGTGCTCTGCACATAGTAAGCGCTTAACAAATACCAACATTATTAACTATTATTATTATTATTATTATTATTAAGTGCATACTATGTGCCAAGCATTGTTCTAAGCACTGGGGTAGAAACAAGCTAATCAGGTTGGACACTGCCCCAGTCCCACATGGGACTCACATTTTCAATCCCCATTTTATAGCTGAGGTAACTGAGGCACAGTGAAGTTAAGTGACTTGTCCAAGGTCACAGCATGCAGGTGGCAGAGGCAGAATTAGAACCCACGACCTCTGATATATCTAAATCTATCTATACACATACACACACACACACACAGAAAGGAAGATCATACATATACAGAGAAAAGAAGACCAGAGACAGGGACCGGAGACCAGAGGTGAGAAGCTGTGATCAGAGGTAGAGGACAGAGACAGAGTCAGGGAACATAGACAGAGGTACAGAAAGACACAGAAAGACAAACAGAGAGTAATGAATTTATCATTGGCACATTTCAATCTTCAGGAACATAAACTTCTTGTCAGAACTGAAGCTCACTGTGGCCCTAGTCCCCTGTTTCTGGGCCCAGTCCCCCTGGACACAGCCCCCCAGTTCTGGACAGAGACCCCCGACTCTGAACCCAGCCCCCCTGCTTCTGGACACAGCCCCCTGCTTTGGTTTATTTCGAGGCAAAGCTGCAGCTGTTTTTCAAGGTCATAACAGTTCTTATTTCCAGATGTTCTGCCTGTTCAATACATCAAATCCAGAAGGAAATCCTGGTTTTGGTAGTAAATAAAACAAGAGACGCCAAACTCATTCTCCTCCAATGGCCTGAAGTCAAGTAAATATTCAACCCCAAGTAAATAGTGGCCACTCTAGGCTTGATGGTGGCATTTTCTGTTTCCGTGAAGCTCCTCCCTCTGTTCCTTCCACAGCAGTGAAAATAGTCATGTTTGGGAGAGGCTGGGGAAAAGACGGAGAGAGGAGGGAGTTGGGCCCAAAGAGAGGAGGGGGAAGCGGGATGGGACCGTGAGAAAGGGAAGTGGGGGACAAGGCAGACACCTGAAGATCAGAATCCTCCCTGCCCCAGTTCTCACTGCCATTCTTGGGTGAAACCTTCGCCTTCTGCCTCCTCCTCCTTTTCCCCAGTGCTCTAGTACCTCCACCTCCTTCCCAGCAGATCTCCTGCTCTCGACCTCTATCCCCTCTGTCCTTATCTGTGGCCCCTACTCTCCTCTCTCAAACACCCTTGCTCCCACCCTCCTGCCCTTCCTGACCACTGTCCTCCACCTCTCCCTCTCAGACGGCTCCTTCCCCCTCCTCCCTCACACCCGATCAAGTCTCCCTTTAGAAGACAGCCTTCTTTGGATCTCTCTCCTCCCTCCAGCTACCACCCACATCTCTCTCCTCCCCATCCTGTCCAAACTCCTTGAAAGTGTTTCTACACCCGTTGCCCCCACCTTCTCTCTTCTTCAAAGTCAAGTTCGACGGGCTCCACTCATTCATTCATTCAAAGGTATTTATTTAGCACTTACTGTGTGGAGCGTACTGTACTAAGTGCTTGGGAAAGTACAATACCACAATAAATGATGACATTCCCTGCCCACAGTGAGCTCACATTCTCCTAGTCCTCCTCGACCTTGACCACCTCTGGGCCAGTTCCAATCCTTTCCTCCTCCAAAGTCCCTCCCTCCCCACCCTCCCCCATTAGAGCTCGCTGGGCCTCAATCTCATCCTTCTAGCTGTTGACCCCTTAAGCTTGTTGTGGGCAGGGAATGCGTCTGTTATATTATTATATAGTACTCTCCCAAGCACTTAGTACAGTTAGGGAAGCAGGGTGGTTCAGTGGAAAGAGCCCGGGGTTGGGAGTCAGAGGTCATGGGTTCGAATCCCGGCTCCGCCACTTGTCAGCTGTGTGACTGTGGGCAAGTCACTTAACCTCTCTGTGCCTCGGTTACCTCATCTGTAAAATGGGGATGAAGATTGTGAGGCTAACGTGGGACAACCTGATTACCCTGTATCTACCCCAGCGCTTAGAACAGTGCTCTGCACATAGTAAGCGCTTAACAAATACCAACATAATTATTACTATTATTATTACAGTGTTCTGCATACAGTTAGAGCTCATGATTGACTGACCATGTCCTCCCTGTGGCCTGACGCTCTCTTTTTGTATGATATTTGTAAAGCGCTTATTGTGTCAGACATTGTTCTAAGGGTTGGAGTAGATGCAAGTTATTCAGGTTAAAGCCCCTGTCCCACATGGGGCTCACAATCTAAGTAGGAGGAAAAACTGGTACTGAATCCTTGTTTTATGGATGAGTAAACCGAGACACAGACAAGTGAAGGTGAAAGGTCACACAGCAACCAAGTGGCAGGGAAGGCATTAGAATCCAGGTCCCCTGTCATCCAGGGCTGGGCTTTTTCCACTGGGCTTCGCTGCTTCCCTCCCCCTTCATATCAGAGAGACCAGCGGTTTTCCCAGCTCCACAGCCCTCCTGAAATCACAACTCCTCCAAGAGGCCTTTCCCGCCTAAGCCCTCACGTTCTCACCCTATTGACTCTCCCCAGTGTGTCTTCTCTGCACTTGAACCTGGACTTACGTTCTCTCCCCGGCTCTTACAGCCCTTATGCCCACAGCCTTACACTCTGCCGCTTAACCCACCTGTATTTTTTTTTGTAATGTTTGCCTCCCCCTCTAGATTGTGAGTTCCTCGTGGGCAGGGATCGTGTCTACCAGCTGTATGGTATTGTCCCCTCCCAGGCATTTAGTCCATGGCTCTGCACACGGTAAACGCTCAAGCAATCTCACTGATTGATACAGTGTAAATTCCCTGAGGGCAGGGTTGTGGGAACTTCCATCTTCTACTTTAGTGGCATGCTGCCAATTGAGTAGTACAGAGTTCTGCGGGCAGCAGGTGCATCTTCACTAATGAAGACGATAACGAAGATGACGATCGTGACAATAAAGGAGGACTATCAAGGCAGAGTAAACCTCGGTCCCAGCCCTGGGGAAGCTGCATCCAAAGGGGGACAGAGCAAACACACAAAGTTCTGAAGCACAATAAGAGGTGAGGGCGAAGGGCAGGTCCCCTCACTCCACTGGTTTGCCGAAACAGGGCCCGGGGGCTGGCGGAGAAGCAGGGCGGGGCAGGGCCAGGGCTGGGAGACGGTGGAGTCAGTGGGGGCCGGCCAGGCAGTAGGTGAGGGAGGAGGAATTCCTGCTCCCCATTTACAGATAGGAAAGTTGAGCTGTAGAGTCAAGGGGAGAAAAATGAGGAAGGAGATAAGGGAGAGGGGAGAAGGGAGGGAGTTAGGAAAGAGGGACATGAAGGATGGGGAGGATAGGAGGAGGAGCAGGTCTGGGCCGGGAGCTTTGCGTGGAAGAGAGGGAATCATGCGGGGAGAGAGAAGAGTGGGGCAGGAGCCCCGTTCTCCCCCAGCGGGTTGGCAGGTCCCAGGGTCCACACCGCCAACAGCCTCCACGGGCTTAACCGGTTAACCCTGTCGTTGGGGGACGGGCCGAGCGACTCGCCTTGGCTACACCCTCAGCTGGCAATGAGGTTTTGTTCCGAATGATTTTGGTCTCGATACCATCGGTCGACAGGGGCACAGCCAACTCCCTGGCCCAGGTAGATGGCAGCTGGAGTTTCAGGAGAGTGGACACTCGCCTGCCCCTCTGCCCGCCCATCTCCTTTCCAACTCAGTGGCTCGAATTTGCTCCCTGCCTTCAACCTCTCCACATTTTCTGCTGCAAATCAGCGGGGAGCTTCCGGCTCCCAACCCCATAACACGACCTCCAAGCTCCAAACCCCATAACGAGACCTCCAAGCCCCAAACCCCAAACCTCAGACCCCAAACCCCAGTCCATGAACTGTAAACCACACACTCCCAAACCTCAGACCTCGATCCCCATACCCCAGCCTACTATCCATGAACTCCAAACACTGGACTTCAGGCCTCCAAATCCCATAGCCCAACCACCTAACTCTAAACCTCAGAGCAGTTCCCTGATCTTTGAGGCTTGAACCCCAACTCCCAGACCCCAAACCCCATAATCACAAACTCCAGGCCCCAAATGCTGTAAAACCAACCTCCAAACCTCAAACCTCACACCCTGAATCCTGTACCACAAACCCCAAACTCCAGTCCTTAGACCCCAATCTCTGAAACCCAAACTCCAGACTCCAAACTCCATTCCCTGATCTCTGAATCTTGTGCCCCAGGCAACAAATAAAAACAATAATAACTGTGGTATTTGTTAAGCACTACTATGTGCCAGGCACGGTACTAAGCTCTGGGATGCATACAAGCAAATTGGGTTGGACACAGTTCCTGTCCCACGTGGGCGTAACGGTCTCGATCCCCATTTTACAGATGAGGTAACCGAGGCCCAGAGAAGTCAAGTGACTTGCTCAAGGTCACACAGTGGGTGACGGAGCTGGAATTGGAACCCAGGTCCGTGTTCTATCCACTAGTCCATGCTGCAAATCCCGTTGACCTCCAAAGCTCAATCCACGAACCCTGGACCCCAAAAACCATACCCCAATCTCCAAATCCTAAACTCGGACCCTCAACCCCATACCCTGACCTCTGAACACTGAACCCCAGACCCCAACCTCCAAACTCTGAATCCCAACCCCTGACCTCCAAGCCTTGAACCTCGAACTCCAGCTGGCACAGTCTGGCCCCGCGTGACGGGGCTGCGACTCCCGTTCCTCCCTTCCTGCCTCTCTCCCTCCCTCCCTCCCTCCCTCTGGTGTTAATTGGAAACACGGTCGCTCGCTCTGCAGGACTGCGGCCACGGCTACAGGACCCGCTTGCTTTTCACCATTTATTTCCCTTTTACCCAAACAATCTAATGGGATAAACCTAATTGCCTAAACTGTTTTTCTTTGCTTCCTTTTTGAAGCACAAATGCACCTGAGCAGGGCAGCACAGCCAGAGACAGGAGTTCCAGACCGGACGTCCCACTCCACTGTAGCCACCGCCGCCCTTCATCTCAGGGAACACTGGCCTTGTCTGGGGGCTGGTCTGCCTGAGGTGGGGGCTCCGGTTGTCCGGGAGTCTGACTTGTCAGGAGTCCGGTCTGGGGTGGCCCATCAGCGGGGTGGGGGTTGGTTTTCTGGGGATCGAGACCCTTAGGAACACACGGTCCAGCCCAGGCACCCGGACCAGGCCGAGCAGCACTTGGACCAGGCAGAGTGGCATCCAAACCAGGCGTAGTGGCACCCAAGGCTTGCTCTGGGTGGGGTTGGGGATGGCCGGAGGAACATGGGGCCGTGGCAAAGGCCCCTAGTGCCCCCCTTGACAGCACATGGTGCCACCAACGGTCAGCAACCTGCCTTTTACTGAAGGTCCGGAAAAGGGAGGGTGCAGGACTACGCCCACAGATGGGAGATTTCACATGTGCTCCTATGGGCTTCACACTCTGGGGGAGAGTGCTGGTGTGGGCCAGAAGAAGATGGAGTGGAGCTCAGTGGAATGAGCACGGGCTTGTGAGTCAGAGGTCGTGGGTTCTAATCCCGGCTCTGCCATTTGTCAGCTGTGTGACTCTGGGCAAGTCACTTAACTTCTCTGTGGCTCAGTTACCTCATCTATAAAATGGGGATTAAGACTGTGAGCCCCACATGGGACAACCTGATTACCTTGTATCTACCCCAGCCCTTAGTACAGTGCTTGGCATAAAGTAAGCACTTACATATCATCATCATTATTATTATTATTAGTGGATAGACCTCGGGCCTGGGAGCCAGAGGCCCTGGGTTCTAATCCCACCTCCGCCACTTACCTGCTGTGTGACCTTGGACAAATCACTTAACTTCTCTGTGCCTTGATTTCTTCTTCTGTAAAATGGGGATTTAATGCGTGTTCTTAATAATTATGGTACTTGCTAAGCACTTACTATTGCCAAGCACTGTTTTAAGCGCTGGGGTGGATACAAGTCAATCAGGTTGGACACAGTCCCCGTCCCACATAGGGCCCAAACTCTTAATCCCCATTTTACAGATGAGGCAACTGAGGCCCAGAGAAGTTAAGTGACTTGCCCAACATCATAAAGCAGGCATGTGGCAGAGCCAAGATTAGAACCCAGATCCTTCTGACTCCCAGGACCATGCTTTACCCACCAAGTCATGTGCTTCTTCATTTTACTTAGTCCTATCCCACCTGGGGCTCTCAGTCTCACACACACAGTGCCACCAGCAATCACATATACTCACACACACCCCCTCAGACACACACACACAAACACAGACTCATACTCTCACCCACCCATGCACATGCAGACCCAGAGATGCGTATCATCACACACCCACGTACATTCACAAAATTCTTTCTCTCTCCCATCCTAATCCCTGATAAAACAGCTTCCCTGCTTGGATTCCTGTTATTAGTATTATTATCATTATTATTTAGAGACCCAGGTTCTAGTCCCTGCTCTGGCCCTGGCCCGTTCCAGAACTCGGTTTCCTCCTCTGTTAAATGGGCATAAAATCCCTGCCCTCCCTCCCTCGTTCCATGCCTCTTTCCCTCCGTCTCTCCATGGGAGGACAGGGACCGTGTTTGAGCTGATTCTCTTCTGTCGATCCCAGCACTGAACACGGCACTTGGAGAGAATAAGAGCTGAAACGATCCCATAACGAACTAACCGAAAAGCATCATGGAAATCCCTACTAGCAAACCCATTTCGGCTCCTCCCCCTGTCCCTCTCCCCTTCCCCCAGTTTCATCCTAGAACCCCTTTCTCCCACAATGAACTAGATCTCAGAACGACAGATCCCTTCTCAAACCCGCTGGGCCTGGGCCGGGCTCAGGGTCCCAGGGTCAGGACAAGCATGGAGGGTGAACCTCATACGTTCAAGCACTGTACAGAAGGAAAAAAATGTAACAACAGCAAAAAAAATCATGACTGATTAACGGAGTGAGGCTTCTTGAAAGCCCCCAAACCCCACATGTGTGGCACGTTACGAAAGAAGATGAAAATAAAGGAAAAAATATCCAGGGAACCGTGAAGTCTCAAAACATCTGGAGTTTTATAGGAACAAGCAGGAAAAAATCAAAACATAATTGAAAAAAGTCCACTGCAATACATTACTGTACAATAAAGCTTAATAGAATTGAAAGGATGGGAGATGAAAGGGAAGAGAGGAGAAAAGAAATAAAAGGAGCTAGGAAAAGGATTCTTCTCTTTAAAGATTCCATTTGGGGCTTGATTCAACCCTAAAGCTCTGCTTGTGTAAATGATGAACTGGAGCTGGTCTCCAGGGACTGGCGGGGAAAGGAAAAGACGCCTGGACCCCTGGCCCCGGCCCCGACCCCAACCTCCCAGCCCCCCAACCCCTGGTCTCGGTTCCTGGCCCAAACCCTCAAAAGCACACCATGATCAATCAACCAGCGGTATTTATCAAGCACTTACTATATGCAGAGCACTGTACTAAGTGCTTGGGCGCGTAAAATATATCAGAATCGGCGGACACGTTCCCTGCCCATACCACTGATTGGCTTATCGATAAGTTCACCGTGGACAGAGTGAACAACTCTGGTCCTCTCCCAAGGGCTTAGTACAGTGCTTTGCACACCATAACCGTTCAATCAACACCACTTATTAATCGATTGTGTTTGAGGGTCTGTGCCTGTTATGGGTGGTGTAGGTGTGTTGCTTTTGTGTGTTTGCACATGTGGATACTTGAACAATTACTCTTCTCTGAAGACACGGGTTCAGGGCCCCAACTCTTGAGAATGCGGGGAAATAATCCTCAATCCAGTCCCTCCCTGCTAGTAGCAAATTCTCCTGCAGGGTTCCCCCGGGGAGCAAGGGCAGGTGAGGCGGGGAAAAGGAAGGAGGGCAAGAAAAGGGACAGGGGAGAACTGCCCTGCCTACAGCTTTGACCTAACTTTCGTTTCTCAACAAACAACTAACTCATTGAAGGGCAAAACATATCGAATTACGATGGCCTGGCGGCTTGTTCTGGGTCAGCTTTTCGTTAAAATATTTTAACTTACATTACAACAATTATCCGGATGGCAGAGACTAACGCAATCTTGTCGTCTCTCTTTTTCCAAGACCATTTTTTTTTCCATCTTTCCCCCTCTACCAACTTTCACTGGCCAAACAGCCAGAAGTCAACCCCTCGAGACAAGGCTTGGGCGAAGACCCCACGGCCCCACCCTGCGAGGGAAGGCTGATTGCTGGCCCTGTCCCGAGTTCCCGCCCAGAGCTCCTGCCCCGAGCTCCCACCCCTAGGCTGGCCGCCATCCGGCACCCACCATGTGACCCTGAGAACGGCCCTGCCAGGGCCACGCCAGCCCAGGGTCCGGACGGTCAGGGGAAAGATCATGGGGCTGCAGGCTGGGGCTCCAGGATGCCTGACTCCACCCCACTTGCTCCCCATCTTCCAGCCCCCCACCATCCAGCGACAGTCACCCGGAGAGTAGGGGAGAAGGGGGTGCAGCAGGGGAGAGAGGGAGACAGAGTCAAAACATCTCTGAGGCCCTACAGGCAGCCCCTCTCTGACTCTCCAACTGCCTCCCGGAAGCCCGGTGGTGTAACGCGGACATGGCACGGATGTGGGGTGGACATGACATGGGACATGGAGCAGCTGTGGTGTGCATATGGTGTGGACATAGGGTGGACGAGGTGTAGACGTGGCATGGAAATGGTGCAGATATGGCACAGACCCAGCACGGACATGATACGGATACGGTGAGAACATGGAGGAGACACTGCCGGGACATGGAGAGGGCAGGGTATGGACATAGAGAAGACAGGGCGTGGACAGGGTGGCGAATCTGCATTTTTGCAGGCAGCATGACGAGGTTGAGCAGGCCCGATCCAAACATAATCCGTCTTCCCCGAGCGGCTCCATTTACATTCCGCCACCGTCGATCACGGCGAGGGGCTGTGTCCTGGCGGGTGGGGGGAACGCTGTCCTAATTCATTTCTGGGCAAAGAAAAGCCTCTTGTCCTCCAACAGCCGGACCCATTTTGGAAAAACATCCCATTAAAAGAATTAAGGTGAAGTTCAGTGCTTTTCAAAATCAACCGAGTTTCCCGAGTTGTTCGAGTTTCCCCGAATCATGATTTATTGCTCACTCAATCGAAGCCGCGTACAGAAATCAGGCAATAATGAGGGAAATTAGAGCCGCCTCCACAGCCTTCAGCCCCACACACCCACGACCCGTTAGACAGGCCAACAAATTCTCTGTCCCTGTCCGAACCAGCCTGTCCCCGGGAGACGACTCCCTGGTTCTGGTCGGTGGGGATGGGGCCCTGGTGGGGCTCCCCCCGGCTTCTTTAGTGAGTTTGTCATGAGGGCAGGAACATATGACAATCCCAGCCTCTCCATCAGGACCACCAGTGTTGACTGAGCACCCCCTGGGTGCACAGCCTTGGGCTGGACACCTCCTGTGGGCTCAGTGTTGTACCAGGTACGCACACTCTGAGCACGGAGTGACTTCTGCTTGCAGAGCACTGTACTGGGCACCTCCTGTCTGCAGAATGCTGGACTGGGTGTCTCCTGTTTGTGCAGCACTGTACTAGGTATCTCATGTGTGCAGAGCATTGAACTAAATGCCTTCTGGGTGCAGAGTCTTGGACTGGGCACCTCAACTGGATGCCTTCAGCAGGCAGAAAGCTGGCCTGGGAGTTTCCTGAGGGGCAGCGCTGGATGCCTCCCATTTGCAGAGCATCGGACTGGGAGTTTCCAGTTTGCTGAGCACTGGACTGTGTACCTATTGTGTGCGGAACACTGCTATGGGCACCTACTGTGGGCCGAGTGAGCACCGTTTCATTAGATTGTAAATTCTCTGTGGGCGAGAAACTTGTCTTAGACAGGTGTTTGGAACAGTGTGATGCATTCAGCAAGCACTCAGGAAATACTATTACAAATACTACTGGGTGTTTACTGTGTGCAGAGCATTGTATTGAATGCGCACTGGGTGCACAGCTATGAACTGTGCTCTACCTGTGATTAGGGCACTGTATTGCACTCGAGGGTGAAGAAGTGCTTCCTTCAGCTTGTGGAACAATCCTGAGCTTCCATTGCTTATCCTTGCCCTTGTCCAGGAACTCTATGATTCTGAACACTTCAATTATGTCCCTTCCCCACCTGCTTTTTTCAGACTTAGTCAATCGATTGTACTGAGCACCTACTGTGTGCAGAGCACTGTATTATTATAATTACAATAATTTGTTAAGCGCTTACTATGTGCTAAGCACTGTTCTAAGCAGGGTAGCTGCAGGGTAGATATAAGGTAATCAGGTTGCCCCATGTGAGGCTCACAGTCTCAATCCCCATTTTACAGATGAGGTAATAGAGCACAAAGAAGTTAAGTGACTTGCCCAAAGTCACACAGCTGATAAGTGGTGGACCTGGGATTAGAACCCACAACCTCTGACTCCCAAGCCCATGCTCTTGCCACTAGGCCATGCTGTGAATAATGATAATAATAACTGTCGTGTTTGTTAAGGACTTACTGTGGGCCAGGCCCTGTACTAAGTGCTGGGTTGGGTACAAGCAAAACGGGTTGGACAGAGTCCCTTTCCCTTGGGGGGCTCACAGTCTCACACTCCATTTGCCAGATGAAGTGACTGAGGCACAGAGAAGTGACTTGCCCAAGGTCACAGAGCAGAAAAGTGGTGGAGCCTGGATTAGAACCCATGACCTTCTCAGTAGACACATTCCCTGCCCACGAGGAGCTTGTGGTCTAGAATGGGAGAGAGACATTAAAATAAATGACAGATACGGACGTAAGGGCTGTGGGGCTGAGCGTGGGGTAAATAAAGGGTACTAATAAAGGATGCAAGGAAAATGCAGAAAGGAGGGGGAGTGGGGGAAATGAAGGCTAAGTTGGGAAAGGCCTCTTGAAGGATTTGTGATTTTAATAAGGTTTTGGAGAGATGCCGGTTCTCTCCAAAGCTTTATTAAAATCTCCTTTATGAAGAGTCCTAATCTCTTTAGTAAATGTTCATAAAGAAGCTTCTTCAAGCAAGGATCATCATCATGTCTGTTCTCCCCTAGCCTCTTCTGGCTCCAGCCTGACTTCTCCCAGCTTCCTCTGGCTCCAGGGTGCCTTCTTCCAGCCTCCCCCAGGTCCGGCCTTCCCCTTCCTGGCCTCTTCCGACTCCAATCCGCACTCCCCCAGTCTCCCCCAGCTCCAGTTCTGGCCTGCCCGCTCCCAGCCTCGTCCGGCTCCGCCTTGCCCTCTCCAAGTCTCCTCCTCCAGCTCCAAACTGCCTTCTCTCAGACTCCTCCGTCTCCATCCTGCCCTCTCCCAGCTTCCCCCATCTCTGTCCTGCCCTCTCCCAGCCTCCTCCAACTTGGCTCGCCCTCTCCGAGACTCCTCCCGCTCCAACCTGCCCTCTTCCAGTCTCTTCCTGCCTTCCCCCAGCCTTTTCCGACTCCATCCTGCCTTCTCCCAGCCTCTTCGGGCTCCAGCCTGCCCTCTTCCAGCCTCGTTAGGCTCCATCCTACTCTCCCATGCCTAAACATGTGGGGAGCGTGCAAGAAAATGGAAAGGGTAAGTGGACAGATTGAAGACTGGGGATGGGTCAAAGAAGGGAAGAGAAGCTAAGAACCATGAACACACCTGGGATACATCATTCCCTAGGGAAGGAAGAAACGTCAGAGGACTCAGACTTCAGTTTGTTGACCAGGAGCCCCACAGTGACAGGGGCTGGGTCCAAACCAGTTGTCCCATTCCCGCACCAGTACTCAGCACAGTGCTGGGCCCAGAGCACATGCTTAGTCATACCGCCTAGGCACAGAGACATCCATCCATCCATCCATTCATATACATGTGCAAATTTCACCCTACTCTCTGATCCAGGGAGCCGCTCCGGGTCAGAGCAACGCCCCGACCTCCCTAAGCCCTCCTTTCCTCTTCTCCCACTCCCTTCTGTGTCACTCTGACTTGCTCCCTTTATTCATCTCCCCTCTTAGCCCCACGGCACTTCTGTACATATCTATAATTTATTTACATTAATATCTGTCTCCCCCTCTAGACTGTAAGTTCTCTCTGGGCAGGGAATGTGCCTGTTATATTGTTGGGTTGTACTCTCCCAAGCATTTAATACAGGGCTCTGCACACAGTAAGCACTGAATAGATAGGACTGACTGACTGACAGACATCTGGAACTGTCACAGTGAGAGCCCAGTGACCCCTGCCTTTGCCAGGAGACCGGTACAGAGTCGACCTTCCCAACTGCTGAAATGCTGGGACGCCAGGGTAGGGGACCGAATGCTCTGCTCCCTCCTTGGGTCGCCCATCTGTGCTGTTTGCCCTTCGGCTTCCACTCTTGCGTTTTTAAATACTGCTGTTGTCAGTAATTTCTTTACCTCAGCTGGACATCTGCCCTCTCTGACCCAGGTGAGCCCTTTGCAGGATGGGGCCTGGCTCTGATCCGCAAACATTGTATCCACCCCTCCGGTGCTCAGCACGGTGCCAGGCCCAGGGTAAGTACTGAATCAGGACCCTGACCAACAGGCTGTCATCTGCAGGGCTCCGAGGAAGCCCGTCTCCAGCCAGAAATGGAAGGGGCCCGCCCATCCCTCCGCTGCTGAGGAGTGATGATGGAACAGCTTAGTCAAACTGCATGGGTCATGATCTCTCAAGACATATTGTCTGTGTGAGAGTCCATTGTGTAAAAACACAGATGCAGGTGCCAGCCCAGTTGCAACAACCAGCCCGCGGGACCGACCAGGGCCAATCAGAGATGGGGAAAAGAGTTGGCACATTTCAAGCTACAAACCTAAGAAGATCAATGCACTGTAGATGAACATGGGAAAGTAGAGAGAGCTGGGGCAGTAAAAGGTGATGAGGTGGGCCAGGGATGGAGGGTTCGGGGCAGCAGAGTCGTGGAGGGAGAGAGAGGAGAGACACACTCATCACAGGGCCGTGAAGGGTGGGAGAGGACAGATACCCCCACCCTGGGACCGAGTCAGGTGGGAGAGGGCAGATACCCCTATCCTGGGGCCACCGAGGGAGGCCTGTCCTCTCCCGGCTTCCTGACAGAAACGGGGAGTCGGAGCAGTCGATCTCGGGTGACCGATAGAAACGGCGCCTCTGTCTGTCAGCCTGCAGGGGATCCCAGGGACAGAGAGCTCGGAAATCTCACCTGGTTGAGGCGGTTTCTCCCTCGTCCGACCGGGGACCGGTCCTTGCCCCCGGGCCCTCCTACCCTTCACTGCCCCAACAGAACTCAGAGCCGCCTGGCGCCCACCCCAAGCTTACGAGAGGCCCATACCTGTGGCGGGTGACACCTGTAGAGGGGGCACCTCGGGGACCCCACCCATGAGAATGATGATGGGGTCAGGGACGTACCCACGGGGACCGTGCCCAGGAGTCTCTTCCCTGGCCAGTTTCTCCATCCAGTCTGGAGTCAGGGCAGGGAGTCCAAATCCGTCTTTGCACTCAGCCTTTGGACCCAGGCCTGGCTTCGGCATGTTTAGCAATGTAACAGTCAACGGAACCCAGACACCCCCGAACAACAGAGATCTCAGCTGGACAACTGAAGCCAAGCCAGACTTGAGCAGAAAATGGCATCTTTCCCCATGCTCCCCTGCCAAAGCAAGGATAGCTGTTCTCCGTGCCTGCCAACGACCGTGTTCCAAGAAGGGACGAAGAAGCCACACCATCGTCACGCGCAACTATCGGCCCACAGTTTTGAGGAAAGGCTGCCGCGGGTCTTGGGACTCTCCCTGTACTGTATCCCCGGCCTGGCAGAAGCCATGGCCACTCCAGTGCCTTTTGCCTTCTGTGGTAAGCCATGAGACCAAAGGGCATGGCCTAGTGGCTAGACCACGGGCCTGGGAGTCAGAACTGTACCAAACCAGTGCTTAGTACAGTGCCTGGCACATAGTAAGCACTTAACAAATACCATAATTGTTATTATCATTATTATTATTATTATTATTATTATTCCCCAGTGGGGCTTCCATATGTGTAACCAATCTCTCTGGCTCCGGATAGTAATAATAATGTTAATAATGATATTAATAATAATAATAGTATTTGTTGAGCTCTTATTATGTGACAAGCACTTTACTGCTGGGGTGGATACAAGCAAACTGGGTTGGATGTAGTCCCTGTCCCATATGGGGCTCACATTCTCAATCCCCATTTTACAGATGAGGTAACTAAGGCAGAGAAATGAAGCAACTTGCCCAAGGTCATCCTACAGATATGTGGTGGAGCTGGGCTTAGACTTCCTAAGCTTCTGACTCCTAGCCCCGTGCTCTATCCACTACACCGCGCTGCTTCTCACGGGATCGACCCCATGGCCCACCACGCCCGCCAGAGAACCGAGAGTGAGAATGGGGATGACTGATCCCCATGTGATTGAGGACCCTCTTAAAGAGAAATACACTGCTACATCTCCCCCAGGATAAGGGAAGATGCAGCGAAGAGGAGCTTGAGGGAATCCATCATTAAAACAAGCATGTCCCACTCAAGGCACAGAGCAGATGGCAGAAACCAGACAGCCCAATAGACAGGAGTCCTTAAAGTTATTTATCACTCTATTTTATTAATGATGTATTTTATATATATATGTATATAAAATGCTATTGATCTATTTTGATGCTATTGATGCCTATCTACTTGTTTCGTTTTGTTGTCCGTCTCTCCCTTCTAGACTGTGAGCCCGTTGTAGGGTAGGGATTTTGTCTCTGTTGCCGAATTGTACTTTCCAAGCACTTAGTACAGTGCTCTGCACACAGTAAGCACTCAATAAATACAATTGAATGAAATGAATATGGCACTCACTCCATTTCGGTTCCTCACCTCGGACATGGAGGTCTGAGGCAGCTTGGACATGAGCTGCCCACGGACAAGAGAGACATGTTTGACCCCCCGTTCTGTTGTTCTCAAGGGCTGCACCCTCAGGCCACGAGCCAAACGTCGCCCGGAGGGGAGATCCCGCCGGCCTATGTGGCCGGGTGACTGTGATGGGGAGAGGAGAGAGTGGACAGGGCAGTCAGACCGACAATGGCCCCTCCGATATCCAACGTGACAGTCCCCGGGAAGGGTAGGACAAGGCAGCTTGAGGGAAGGAAAAGATTAATGTGGCGATGCCTCTGAAGGGAGGGTGATCCCTGTTTCTAGAAGAACCAGCTCCCCTAATTAAGGCTAGGATCGAGCACCAAGAGCCGTGGGTGGCTCCAGACTTGTGGAGGTGTTGGAGGCGGAGCTGACCAGCTGGGAGTTGACCGGGGCCCTCGCCACAGCACCTACACATGCTCAGTGGCAGAAAGGATGATTTTTAGGTAGCGAGAGACTCTTCGGAATGGTCAAGCCCAAGGTATGTATCGATCGAGCACATTCTAAGCGAGCACAGTAGCCGGAGAAGAAAGCGATCAACATATTCCACGCGCTGGGCGGCACTCGGGCAGACTGGGGGGGAGAAGATGTGAAGCCTGCGAGTGCAGGACCCCTTGCCCTTGGAGTCTGCACATCAGGTGTGGAGCTCTTGGCCTATGGGTCTTTTGGAGGAGAGGGGTGCTCTGTTGAGGGCCTGGGGTCTCTGGGTATCCAGGCCATAAACTCAGTTCTGTTCCCATAACAGGGGTCGCATGTTGGCCCAACCAAGTCACGCCCCATGCCCTCTTCCCCTCTGTTTCCTCACGACAGAGGTTAGGTCCATCCCAAGATCAGTTTGGCTAGAGGGTCCTCACTCCTCAGCACAGATCTTCAACCACTCTCTGTCCCCAAACCTCGCAAAGTCTGACCTTCCCCATCCCCCTTGCCTCCCACCCCTCCCCTACGCCAAGCAGGGAATGACCCTCCCCTTTCCTCCCCTCAGTGCAGATGGGCTGGAGGAGCAGGTGGATGTAGATTTGGGTGGGGGAAGGGGGTCCCAGCAGGGATTCTCTCATGGGGACAGGGGGCTCCCAGCACAGGAGCCACTCAGGAATCTCATCTCCCCTCCAGTATATCCCTACCCCTCCAAACTCAGCAGTTTGACCTCTCCCAAAAATTTAAGTACTCACAGGTATATATATAGTCAGACATATAGTGAGATAGATTATATACTATATATAATAATAAGTATATATAGTCTTCATATTTGAAGAAGACAACACTGACAGCAAAGTTCACCTATGACTCCATATACGAATGAGAAAGGTCAATGTGGAAACCTACGGTCCCGGCCACGCTATGCATATAAAAAGGACGTCTTGTGTTGTCGTGCTTAATGTGTGCAGTGCTTGGAGCCGTTTTCTCTTTTGCCTCCCGATCTCTCATTCCTTACAATGCCAGGATTTAACTCTGAGTTGCCCATGAGACTTTTAGGTTGTGTGTTTGGCTTCCCTGGTGAAGGTTGTCACATCATCCCTATTTTCTTTAGAATGATCACTTGGCTCAGTGTATCATGCATTTTAAAGCCTTGTTCCTGTTATCTTGGGGGTTGGGGTGGGGGGCATCTAAGGTATTGTCATCTGCGGACCGCTGGTCTTGGATGACTCTTTCCTGGACTTCGGGTCATGCTCCAAGTCTGTGGAGTTGGCAGAGTTTCCCCAGGGGCAGAGGATTGGAAGAGCTTCCTGGGTGGCGAGGCAGAAGTGGGTCCTGCATGCAGGTCTCTCGTCGTGGCCTCCAGCTTGGCTGCCTAGAACCAGTGGAGTGGGACCAGGCCCAGGGACCACCCCTATTTCACTCCCTCGGTGGCAGAGAAGGGCTCGGAGAAGGCACTCCCGGCTCTGACCCGACTAGCCGTCGTCAAGCCGTCTCAGGATCTGGATCAACTTTTCAGGGCTCCCAAATTTCTCTTCTTAGGGCCTATGAAGACAGTGTGGAGGCCCTGGGGTGAAGGGGCTGTTCCCTGTACTTCTCCAGGATCTGACACCCAGCAAAAATTGTGTCTGCTGTGCCACCTTGTGGTCTGAAGTCACATCATGAGTCGAGGGGTGGGCTTCGCTCAGGCAGTCTCCAACAGCCAATCCAAGAGAACGCGTGTTTGGATCTTGCCGGCCCTGGACGGTAATACAACACCGACATCTCTGTAACTTCCACAGTCGGATCTTCACTTTCTTTTTCCAAGATGGTGCTGATGGAGCCATCCTTAAGTGGCACTTTCTCAATGAGTGGTTCATATGTTGAAGATGAGTGGGTTCAAGTGTGCATACACACATGCACACACACACACACACAAACATAGACACAAGCGCACACACGGTAAGCCTTATGTACATATCTTTATGCTCTATTGCTTCCTTCTAGGAGTAATTTATTATAGTGTCTATCTCCCCTGCTGGAATGGAAGCTTCTTTAGGGCAAGGGTCATTTCTACTTAGTCTATTGTTGCCTCTCAAGCACTTAGCACCATTATTTATTTATATTAATTTCTGTCTCTCCCCCAGACCGTAACCTCATTGTGGGCAGGAAATGTGTCTGTTATATTGTTATACTGTACTCTCCCAAGCACTTAGTACAGTGCTCTGCACACAGTAAGCATGATTGAATATGATTGATTGATTTATATTGTACTCTCCCAAGCACTTAGTACAGTGCTCAGCACACAATAAGCACTCAATAAATACAACTGACTCACTGAGTGACCGCTAGGCACACGGTAAGTACTCAGTAATTAATATTGACTGATTGATTGATTGAGCTCATGGATAAATAGCATGATCGGCCCAAGGCCTCAGCCCCTTGAGTCAGTGAGGGTCTGCAGTGTTGTGATGGCACACCGTCATCCACTCCCGAGGCTTGACTTCCTACATTTTCACATGCGGCCACAGACACTCCCACCCTGAACTTGGTCATCTGGATTCCAAAGGTCAGATTTCACCCTAGAAAGTTCTGGGGGCTTAGACGGAAGTTTGGACTGAGGTGGAAATCCAGGTTCTGGAAACAGGTACAAAGTTTGGTTCTGAAACGGAACAGAACAAAATCTCTCTATGGAGGAGTGAGGAGAGGAGGAGGATGAAAGGATGAGGAGGAGGAAGAGGGACAGGAAGGGAGGAAGAGAAGGAGGAGGAGGAAAGGAAGGAGAAGATGATGAGGAGGAGGAGGAGGAAAAGGAAAAGGAGGAGGAAAAGATTCAGATGGAACAGGAGGAGATGAGAGATAAAGAAGAAGAGGAAGGAAGGTGCTGCTAACCAATGGGGCTCAAAACCACTGACTGAACACTGCTGCTTCCAAGCGGGCCGCTACTACCCTCGAAAGCCACAGACAATGACCAGACAGCTGCGACAATATTTCCTGGCTTAAAGGCTAACGTGGACCCCGTCTTGTACTTTGTTTTTTATTTCCATGTCGTCATCTGTCTTTGAGAACTCCAGAACATGCTTGACAACAGACGCAAAGAAGAACACAAAGGGAAGAACTCTGACATTCTAATTTGCATTAACTATGGCTAGGACTCTGAGAGAATTAGAGCAAAGAATAAACCACTAAACAAACACGAATCATTCATCTTTTCCCAACCAGGAGAGAATGTGGGAGTACTTTGTAGAGAGCACTGCCCACAGAACCACCCAGCCCAGAGCCACCAAGCCCGGAGCTACCAAGGTCGAGGTCAGAGCCTCAAGCTCAGAGCCGCCAAAGCTCAAGCCCAGAGGGTTCCAGTTCGGGATTCCCCATGGGTCTGCCTCGCCGTTTGTCTCCCAGCTGCTACAAGGCCATTTCTGAGAAGCACATCTGGACCTCCAGGTGGAGAGGGGGCTCGAGGTGGCTTTGCCATATGCTTCTCATTAGCTCTTTTCCCATCAGTGTGAAGAGCAACCACAACATTCACGAAGGGCTGACAGAGATCACTCTAGTGCCGAGCCGCAGGGACAAGGGAGGAGGAGGTCTGCAGGGGGAAGTGTGAGAGAGAGAGAGAGAGAGAGAGAGAGAGAGAGAGAATGTGTGTGTGTGTGTGTGTGTGTGTGTGTGTGTGTGTCCCTACCTTTGCACCTCGCCCACACGAGTATGGGTCTGTGTGTTCAAGCTTATAGGGGTGGTATGTATGGGGGGCTGTGTGTGTGCGTTTGTGTGGGTGTCCTCTCACCATCCCTCTCCTGATTTTCCCAGGAGTGTAAAATTGCCTTTGTACATAGTTTCATAAATGGCACAATTGAAGCCGCAGTAGGTCTTTTTAAGTCGTGGTGGGCAGATTCTTTAGCTCTTTGAGTTGTTTTTCATTGATGATTAAAATACTTTCAAGCCGACCACAGAGATGGTTGTCTTTCTGTCTCTCTCTCTCTCACTTGCTCACTCTCCCTCTCTCTCGCTCACTCTTTCCTTCTTTATACAGAGGAGTTGCAGGGCTCCGTCTGATTTGCTTTAATGGCAAGTTACACGACCGCAACGAGCTCTTAGCGAACCAGAATGCTTGCTGTTCGGTTTAAACAGGAACGTTCTGTCCCCCTGCTCCCACTCAGCTCTGACGGACATTTCAACCGGTCCCCTGGGGTACCCTCACAGTCCAGGAGGGGCCCAGGCAGGGTCCTGCAGAGCCCCCCGGGGGTGGGGGCAGCCAGGCGCTTCCACCCCGGACCCCTACCAAAAAGACATCATCCTGTCTCAGTTTAGCAAAACTGTCTAAAACACAACTCCTTTTCTTTTCCCCCCACCCCTACTACTGTCCCTAACTTTCACATCTCAGCCCACACCAATACCACCATCGTCCCCATTCCAGAAAGCCTCCACTGAGGAGTCATCCTCAACTCTCCTCTGTCATTCAACTCTCACACATCCGGTCCATGGCCGAATCTCACCCGTTCCTCCTGCCTGACACCTCCGGGATCCTCCCCTTTCCCACCACCTGAACTGCTCCCTCCAGGCCCAGTTCCGATCTCGCCTCGCCTTGGGTAGCGCAGTAGCCTCCTTGCCTGTTTCCCGGCCTCCAGCCTTTCCACACTGCAGCATATTGGAGAGAAGGTGATCCTGTAGCCTCAGGAAAAATGATCCAAAATCAAGTCAAGGGGAAAAGGGAAGAGTAAGATTACTGAATTTTTTCATAGACCGCTACTGTCCTTGGCACTGCACTTAAAGACTGGGGGGAAACACAGGCCAAGTGGAAGACAAGATTCCTGTCCTTGGGGATGGGGGATAACAAGTAAGCATAAAACATCAGAGATGAAATAGACAAAGAAATAGAGAGAGAAAGAGAGAGAGAGGGAGAGAGATGAGGAACAGATGAACACATTTAGAAGCAGTGTGGCTTAGTGGAAAGAGCCCGGACTTGGGAGCCAGAGGTCATGGGGTCTAATCCCGGCTCTGTCATTTGTCTGCTGTGTGACCTTGGGCAAGTCACTTCACTTCTCTGTGTCTCAATTCCCTCATCTCTAAAATGGGAATTAAGACTGTGAGCCCCACGTGGGACAACCTGATTACCCTGTATCTACTCCAGAGCTTAGAACAGTGCTTGGCACATAATAAGAACTTAACAAATATCACAAGAATTTATTATTTTTATTAACAGAATGCTCGGATTTGTGCATTCCATGCTGGTGGAGAGGCAGTAGGAGGTATGAGACTGGTGATGGGGTTTTCTCAAGAATATGTGCCAAGATAAAACCATGCACTATCAATCACTCAATCAATCATATTTATTGAGTGCCTACTGAGTGTAGAGCACCGTACTATGCACTTGGGAGAGTACAGTACACCAGAGATGGTAGACATGATCCATTCCCACAGTGAACTTACAGTCTAGAGGGAGAGAAGCTCACAGTCTAGAGGAGAATAATAATAATAATAATGTTGGTATTTGTTAAGCGCTTACTATGTGCAGAGCACTGTTCTAAGCGCTGGGGTAAACACAGGGGAATCAGGTTGTCCCACGTGGGGCTCACAGTCTTAATCCCCATTTTACAGATGAGGGAACTGAGGCACAGAGAAGTTAAGTGACTTGCCCACAGTCACACAGCCGACAAGTGGCAGAGCTGGGATTCGAACTCATGAGCCCTGACTCCAAAGCCCGTGCTCTTTCCACTGCGCCACGCTGCTTCTCGAATAAGGAATAAGGAATAAGAATAAGGAATAAAAGAACTGATGTCCATCTATGGTATTTATTGACAGTTTTCTGAGTGCACGACACTGTACTAAGTACTTGGGAAAGTACGATATAGCACTGGTAGACAGTTCGCTGCCCACACAGAAGCTGCATCAAACTAATGCCGAGTTAACTGGCTGAGGCTCAGAAGTATT